>NC_134831.1:177629432-177827394 GCF_004210375.1 Tachypleus tridentatus
GACACAAACACGTACATGTCATTAAGAAACGTTGTTACAAGAGACAGTAACATCGACACAAACACGTACATGTCATTAAGAAACGTTGTTACAAGAGACAGTAACATCGACACAAACACGTACATGTCATTAACAAACGTTGTTACAAGAGACAGTAACATCGACACAAACACGTACATGTCATTAAGAAACGTTGTTACAAGAGACAGTAACATCGACACAAACACGTACATGTCATTAAGAAACGTTGTTACAAGAGACAGTAACATCGACACAAACACGTAACATTAAGAAACGTTGTTACACAAACACGACACAAACACGTACATGTCATTAAGAAACGTTGTTACAAGAGACAGTAACATCGACACAAACACGTACATGTCATTAAGAAACGTTGTTACAAGAGACAGTAACATCGACACAAACACGTACATGTCATTAAGAAACGTTGTTACAAGAGACAGTAACATCGACACAAACACGTACATGTCATTAAGTTGTTAAACGTTGTTACAAGAGACAGTAACATCGACACAAACACGTACATGTCATTAAAAACGTTGTTACAAGAGACAGTAACACGTTGTTACAAGAGACACATCGACACAAACACGTACATGTCATTAAGAAACGTTGTTACAAGAGACAGTAACATCGACACAAACGTTGTACATGTCATTAAGAAACGTTGTTACAAGAGACAGTAACATCGACACAAACACGTACATGTCATTAAGAAACGTTGTTACAAGAGACAGTAACATCGACACATGTCATTAAGAAACGTTGTTACAAGAGACAGTAACATCGACACAAACACGTACATGTCATTAAGAAACGTTGTTACAAGAGACAGTAACATCGACACAAACACGTACATGTCATTAAGAAACGTTGTTACAAGAGACAGTAACACAAACGACACAAACACGTACATGTACATGTCATTAAGAAACGTTGTTACAAGAGACAGTAACATCGACACAAACACGTACATGTCATTAAGAAACGTTGTTACAAGAGACAGTAACATCGACACAAACACGTACATGTCATTAAGAAACGTTGTTACAAGAGACAGTAACATCGACACAAACACGTACATGTCATTAAGAAACGTTGTTACAAGAGACAGTAACATCGACACAAACACGTACATGTCATTAAGAAACGTTGTTACAAGAGACAGTAACATCGACACAAACACGTACATGTCATTAAGAAACGTTGTTACAAGAGACAGTAACATCGACACAAACACGTACATGTCATTAAGAAACGTTGTTACAAGAGACAGTAACATCGATACAAACACGTACATGTCATTAATAAACGTTGTTACAAGAGACAGTAACATCGACACAAACACGTACATGTCATTAAGAAACGTTGTTACAAGAGACAGTAACATCGACACAAACACGTACATGTCATTAAGAAACGTTGTTACAAGAGACAGTAACATCGACACAAACACGTACATGTCATTAAGAAACGTTGTTACAAGAGACAGTAACATCGACACAAACACGTACATGTCATTAAGAAACGTTGTTACAAGAGACAGTAACATCGACACAAACACGTACATGTCATTAAGAAACGTTGTTACAAGAGACAGTAACATCGACACAAACACGTACATGTCATTAAGAAACGTTGTTACAAGAGACAGTAACATCGACACAAACACGTACATGTCATTAAGAAACGTTGTTACAAGAGACAGTAACATCGACACAAACACGTACATGTCATTAAGAAACGTTGTTACAAGAGACAGTAACATCGACACAAACACGTACATGTCATTAATAAACGTTGTTACAAGAGACAGTAACATCGACACAAACACGTACATGTCATTAAGAAACGTTGTTACAAGAGACAGTAACATCGACACAAACACGTACATGTCATTAAGAAACGTTGTTACAAGAGACAGTAACATCGACACAAACACGTACATGTCATTAAGAAACGTTGTTACAAGAGACAGTAACATCGACACAAACACGTACATGTCATTAAGAAACGTTGTTACAAGAGACAGTAACATCGACACAAACACGTACATGTCATCGACAAGAGACAGTAACACGACACAAACACGTACATGTCATTAAGAAACGTTGTTACAAGAGACAGTAACATCGACACAAACACGTACATGTCATTAAGAAACGTTGTTACAAGAGACAGTAACATCGACACAAACACGTACATGTCATTAAGAAACGTTGTTACAAGAGACAGTAACATCGACACAAACACGTACATGTCATTAAGAAACGTTGTTACAAGAGACAGTAACATCGACACAAACACGTACATGTCATTAAAAAACGTTGTTACAAGAGACAGTAACATCGACACAAACACGTACATGTCATTAAGAAACGTTGTTACAAGAGACAGTAACATCGACACAAACACGTACATGTCATTAAGAAACGTTGTTACAAGAGACAGTAACATCGACACAAACACGTACATGTCATTAAGAAACGTTGTTACAAGAGACAGTAACATCGACACAAACACGTACATGTCATTAAGAAACGTTGTTACAAGAGACAGTAACATCGACACAAACACGTACATGTCATTAAGAAACGTTGTTACAAGAGACAGTAACATCGACACAAACACGTACATGTCATTAAGAAACGTTGTTACAAGAGACAGTAACATCGACACAAACACGTACATGTCATTAAGAAACGTTGTTACAAGAGACAGTAACATCGACACAAACACGTACATGTCATTAAGAAACGTTGTTACAAGAGACAGTAACATCGACACAAACACGTACATGTCATTAAGAAACGTTGTTACAAGAGACAGTAACATCGACACAAACACGTACATGTCATTAAGAAACGTTGTTACAAGAGACAGTAACATCGACACAAACACGTACATGTCATTAAGAAACGTTGTTACAAGAGACAGTAACATCGACACAAACACGTACATGTCATTAAGAAACGTTGTTACAAGAGACAGTAACATCGACACAAACACGTACATGTCATTAAGAAACGTTGTTACAAGAGACAGTAACATCGACACAAACACGTACATGTCATTAAGAAACGTTGTTACAAGAGACAGTAACATCGACACAAACACGTACATGTCATTAAGAAACGTTGTTACAAGAGACAGTAACATCGACACAAACACGTACATGTCATTAAGAAACGTTGTTACAAGAGACAGTAACATCGACACAAACACGTACATGTCATTAAGAAACGTTGTTACAAGAGACAGTAACATCGACACAAACACGTACATGTCATTAAGAAACGTTGTTACAAGAGACAGTAACATCGACACAAACACGTACATGTCATTAAGAAACGTTGTTACAAGAGACAGTAACATCGACACAAACACGTACATGTCATTAAGAAACGTTGTTACAAGAGACAGTAACATCGACACAAACACGTACATGTCATTAAGAAACGTTGTTACAAGAGACAGTAACATCGACACAAACACGTACATGTCATTAAGAAACGTTGTTACAAGAGACAGTAACATCGACACAAACACGTACATGTCATTAAGAAACGTTGTTACAAGAGACAGTAACATCGACACAAACACGTACATGTCATTAAGAAACGTTGTTACAAGAGACAGTAACATCGACACAAACACGTACATGTCATTAAGAAACGTTGTTACAAGAGACAGTAACATCGACACAAACACGTACATGTCATTAAGAAACGTTGTTACAAGAGACAGTAACATCGACACAAACACGTACATGTCATTAACAAACGTTGTTACAAGAGACAGTAACATCGACACAAACACGTACATGTCATTAAGAAACGTTGTTACAAGAGACAGTAACATCGACACAAACACGTACATGTCATTAAGAAACGTTGTTACAAGAGACAGTAACATCGACACAAACACGTACATGTCATTAAGAAACGTTGTTACAAGAGACAGTAACATCGACACAAACACGTACATGTCATTAAGAAACGTTGTTACAAGAGACAGTAACATCGACACAAACACGTACATGTCATTAAGAAACGTTGTTACAAGAGACAGTAACATCGACACAAACACGTACATGTCATTAAGAAACGTTGTTACAAGAGACAGTAACATCGACACAAACACGTACATGTCATTAAGAAACGTTGTTACAAGAGACAGTAACAACGACACAAACACGTACAAGAGTCATTAAAACGTTGTTACAAGAGACAGTAACATCGACACAAACACGTACATGTTACAAGAGATAGTAACATCGATACAAACACGTACATGTCATTAAGTTGTTACAAGAGTAACATCGACACAAACACGTACATGTCATTAAGAAACGTTGTTACAAGAGACAGTAACATCGACACAAACACGTACATGTCATTAAGAAACGTTGTTACAAGAGACAGTAACATCGACACAAACACGTACATGTCATTAAGAAACGTTGTTACAAGAGACAGTAACATCGACACAAACACGTACATGTCATTAAGAAACGTTGTTACAAGAGACAGTAACATCGACACAAACACGTACATGTCATTAAGAAACGTTGTTACAAGAGACAGTAACATCGACACAAACACGTACATGTCATTAAGAAACGTTGTTACAAGAGACAGTAACATCGACACAAACACGTACATGTCATTAAGAAACGTTGTTACAAGAGACAGTAACATCGACACAAACACGTACATGTCATTAAGAAACGTTGTTACAAGAGACAGTAACATCGACACAAACACGTACATGTCATTAAGAAACGTTGTTACAAGAGACAGTAACATCGACACAAACACGTACATGTCATTAAGAAACGTTGTTACAAGAGACAGTAACACCGACACAAACACGTACATGTCATTAAGAAACGTTGTTACAAGAGACAGTAACATCGACACAAACACGTACATGTCATTAAGAAACGTTGTTACAAGAGACAGTAACATCGACACAAACACGTACATGTCATTAAGAAACGTTGTTACAAGAGACAGTAACATCGACACAAACACGTACATGTCATTAAGAAACGTTGTTACAAGAGACAGTAACATCGACACAAACACGTACATGTCATTAAGAAACGTTGTTACAAGAGACAGTAACATCGACACAAACACGTACATGTCATTAAGAAACGTTGTTACAAGAGACAGTAACATCGACACAAACACGTACATGTCATAAAGAAACGTTGTTACAAGAGACAGTAACATCGACACAAACACGTACATGTCATTAAGAAACGTTGTTACAAGAGACAGTAACATCGACACAAACACGTACATGTCATTAAGAAACGTTGTTACAAGAGACAGTAACATCGACACAAACACGTACATGTCATTAAGAAACGTTGTTACAAGAGACAGTAACATCGACACAAACACGTACATGTCATTAAGAAACGTTGTTACAAGAGACAGTAACATCGACACAAACACGTACATGTCATTAAGAAACGTTGTTACAAGAGACAGTAACATCGACACAAACACGTACATGTCATTAAGAAACGTTGTTACAAGAGACAGTAACATCGACACAAACACGTACATGTCATTAAGAAACGTTGTTACAAGAGACAGTAACATCGACACAAACACGTACATGTCATTAACAAACGTTGTTACAAGAGACAGTAACATCGACACAAACACGTACATGTCATTAAGAAACGTTGTTACAAGAGACAGTAACATCGACACAAACACGTACATGTCATTAAGAAACGTTGTTACAAGAGACAGTAACATCGACACAAACACGTACATGTCATTAAGAAACGTTGTTACAAGAGACAGTAACATCGACACAAACACGTACATGTCATTAAGAAACGTTGTTACAAGAGACAGTAACATCGACACAAACACGTACATGTCATTAAGAAACGTTGTTACAAGAGACAGTAACATCGACACAAACACGTACATGTCATTAAGAAACGTTGTTACAAGAGACAGTAACATCGACACAAACACGTACATGTCATTAAGAAACGTTGTTACAAGAGACAGTAACATCGACACAAACACGTACATGTCATTAAGAAACGTTGTTACAAGAGACAGTAACATCGACACAAACACGTACATGTCATTAAGAAACGTTGTTACAAGAGACAGTAACATCGACACAAACACGTACATGTCATTAAGAAACGTTGTTACAAGAGACAGTAACATCGACACAAACACGTACATGTCATTAAGAAACGTTGTTACAAGAGACAGTAACATCGACACAAACACGTACATGTCATTAAGAAACGTTGTTACAAGAGACAGTAACATCGACACAAACACGTACATGTCATTAAGAAACGTTGTTACAAGAGACAGTAACATCGACACAAACACGTACATGTCATTAAGAAACGTTGTTACAAGAGACAGTAACATCGACACAAACACGTACATGTCATTAAGAAACGTTGTTACAAGAGACAGTAACATCGACACAAACACGTACATGTCATTAAGAAACGTTGTTACAAGAGACAGTAACATCGACACAAACACGTACATGTCATTAAGAAACGTTGTTACAAGAGACAGTAACATCGACACAAACACGTACATGTCATTAAGAAACGTTGTTACAAGAGACAGTAACATCGACACAAACACGTACATGTCATTAAGAAACGTTGTTACAAGAGACAGTAACATCGACACAAACACGTACGACATTAAAAACGTTGTTACAAGAGACATTAATATCGAACAAACACGTTTATGTCACTAATAAACGTTGTTACAAGAGACAGTAACAACGACACAAACACGTACATGTCATTAAGAAACGTTGTTACAAGAGACAGTAACATCGACACAAACACGTACATGTCATTAAGAAACGTTGTTACAAGAGACAGTAACATCGACACAAACACGTACATGTCATTAAGAAACGTTGTTACAAGAGACAGTAACATCGACACAAACACGTACATGTCATTAAGAAACGTTGTTACAAGAGACAGTAACATCGACACAAACACGTACATGTCATTAACAAACGTTGTTACAAGAGACAGTAACATCGACACAAACACGTACATGTCATTAAGAAACGTTGTTACAAGAGACAGTAACATCGACACAAACACGTACATGTCATTAAGAAACGTTGTTACAAGAGACAGTAACATCGACACAAACACGTACATGTCATTAAGAAACGTTGTTACAAGAGACAGTAACATCGACACAAACACGTACATGTCATTAAGAAACGTTGTTACAAGAGACAGTAACATCGACACAAACACGTACATGTCATTAAGAAACGTTGTTACAAGAGACAGTAACATCGACACAAACACGTACATGTCATTAAGAAACGTTGTTACAAGAGACAGTAACATCGACACAAACACGTACATGTCATTAAGAAACGTTGTTACAAGAGACAGTAACATCGACACAAACACGTACATGTCATTAAGAAACGTTGTTACAAGAGACAGTAACATCGACACAAACACGTACATGTCATTAAGAAACGTTGTTACAAGAGACAGTAACATCGACACAAACACGTACATGTCATTAAGAAACGTTGTTACAAGAGACAGTAACATCGACACAAACACGTACATGTCATTAAGAAACGTTGTTACAAGAGACAGTAACATCGACACAAACACGTACATGTCATTAAGAAACGTTGTTACAAGAGACAGTAACATCGACACAAACACGTACATGTCATTAAGAAACGTTGTTACAAGAGACAGTAACATCGACACAAACACGTACATGTCATTAAGAAACGTTGTTACAAGAGACAGTAACATCGACACAAACACGTACATGTCATTAAGAAACGTTGTTACAAGAGACAGTAACATACAAAACACGTACATGTCATTAAGTTGTTACAAGAGACATCATCGACACAAACACGTACATGTCATTAACAAACGTTGTTACAAGAGACAGTAACATCGACACAAACACGTACATGTCATTAACAAACACGTAAACGTTGTTACAAGAGACAGTAACATCGACACAAACACGTACATGTCATTAAGAAACGTTGTTACAAGAGACAGTAACATCGACACAAACACGTACATGTCATTAAGAAACGTTGTTACAAGAGACAGTAACATCGACACAAACACGTACATGTCATTAAGAAACGTTGTTACAAGAGACAGTAACATCGACACAAACACGTACATGTCATTAAGAAACGTTGTTACAAGAGACAGTAACATCGACACAAACACGTACATGTCATTAAGAAACGTTGTTACAAGAGACAGTAACATCGACACAAACACGTACATGTCATTAAGAAACGTTGTTACAAGAGACAGTAACATCGACACAAACACGTACATGTCATTAAGAAACGTTGTTACAAGAGACAGTAACATCGACACAAACACGTACATGTCATTAAAGAAACGTTGTTACAAGAGACAGTAACATCGACACAAACACGTACATGTCATTAAGAAACGTTGTTACAAGAGACAGTAACATCGACACAAACACGTACATGTCATTAAGAAACGTTGTTACAAGAGACAGTAACATCGACACAAACACGTACATGTCATTAAGAAACGTTGTTACAAGAGACAGTAACATCGACACAAACACGTACATGTCATTAAGAAACGTTGTTACAAGAGACAGTAACATCGACACAAACACGTACATGTCATTAAGAAACGTTGTTACAAGAGACAGTAACATCGACACAAACACGTACATGTCATTAAGAAACGTTGTTACAAGAGACAGTAACATCGACACAAACACGTACATGTCATTAAGAAACGTTGTTACAAGAGACAGTAACATCGACACAAACACGTACATGTCATTAAGAAACGTTGTTACAAGAGACAGTAACATCGACACAAACACGTACATGTCATTAAGAAACGTTGTTACAAGAGACAGTAACATCGACACAAACACGTACATGTCATTAAGAAACGTTGTTACAAGAGACAGTAACATCGACACAAACACGTACATGTCATTAAGAAACGTTGTTACAAGAGACAGTAACATCGACACAAACACGTACATGTCATTAACAAACGTTGTTACAAGAGACAGTAACATCGACACAAACACGTACATGTCATTAAGAAACGTTGTTACAAGAGACAGTAACATCGACACAAACACGTACATGTCATTAAGAAACGTTGTTACAAGAGACAGTAACATCGACACAAACACGTACATGTCATTAAGAAACGTTGTTACAAGAGACAGTAACATCGACACAAACACGTACATGTCATTAAGAAACGTTGTTACAAGAGACAGTAACATCGACACAAACACGTACATGTCATTAAGAAACGTTGTTACAAGAGACAGTAACATCGACACAAACACGTACATGTCATTAAGAAACGTTGTTACAAGAGACAGTAACATCGACACAAACACGTACATGTCATTAACAAACACGAAACGTTGTTACAAGAGACAGTAACATCGACACAAACACGTACATGTCATTAAGAAACGTTGTTACAAGAGACAGTAACATCGACACAAACACGTACATGTCATTAAGAAACGTTGTTACAAGAGACAGTAACATCGACACAAACACGTACATGTCATTAAGAAACGTTGTTACAAGAGACAGTAACATCGACACAAACACGTACATGTCATTAAGAAACGTTGTTACAAGAGACAGTAACATCGACACAAACACGTACATGTCATTAAGAAACGTTGTTACAAGAGACAGTAACATCGACACAAACACGTACATGTCATTAAGAAACGTTGTTACAAGAGACAGTAACATCGACACAAACACGTACATGTCATTAAGAAACGTTGTTACAAGAGACAGTAACATCGACACAAACACGTACATGTCATTAAGAAACGTTGTTACAAGAGACAGTAACATCGACACAAACACGTACATGTCATTAAGAAACGTTGTTACAAGAGACAGTAACATCGACACAAACACGTACATGTCATTAAGAAACGTTGTTACAAGAGACAGTAACATCGACACAAACACGTACATGTCATTAAGAAACGTTGTTACAAGAGACAGTAACATCGACACAAACACGTACATGTCATTAAGAAACGTTGTTACAAGAGACAGTAACATCGACACAAACACGTACATGTCATTAAGAAACGTTGTTACAAGAGACAGTAACATCGACACAAACACGTACATGTCATTAAGAAACGTTGTTACAAGAGACAGTAACATCGACACAAACACGTACATGTCATTAAGAAACGTTGTTACAAGAGACAGTAACATCGACACAAACACGTACATGTCATTAAGAAACGTTGTTACAAGAGACAGTAACATCGACACAAACACGTACATGTCATTAAGAAACGTTGTTACAAGAGACAGTAACATCGACACAAACACGTACATGTCATTAAGAAACGTTGTTACAAGAGACAGTAACATCGACACAAACACGTACATGTCATTAACAAACGTTGTGACAAGAGACAGTAACATCGACACAAACACGTACATGTCATTAAGAAACGTTGTTACAAGAGACAGTAACATCGACACAAACACGTACATGTCATTAACAAACGTTGTTACAAGAGACAGTAACATCGACACAAACACGTACATGTCATTAAGAAACGTTGTTACAAGAGACAGTAACATCGACACAAACACGTACATGTCATTAAGAAACGTTGTTACAAGAGACAGTAACATCGACACAAACACGTACATGTCATTAAGAAACGTTGTTACAAGAGACAGTAACATCGACACAAACACGTACATGTCATTAAGAAACGTTGTTACAAGAGACAGTAACATCGACACAAACACGTACATGTCATTAAGAAACGTTGTTACAAGAGACAGTAACATCGACACAAACACGTACATGTCATTAAGAAACGTTGTTACAAGAGACAGTAACATCGACACAAACACGTACATGTCATTAAGAAACGTTGTTACAAGAGACAGTAACATCGACACAAACACGTACATGTCATTAAGAAACGTTGTTACAAGAGACAGTAACATCGACACAAACACGTACATGTCATTAAGAAACGTTGTTACAAGAGACAGTAACATCGACACAAACACGTACATGTCATTAAGAAACGTTGTTACAAGAGACAGTAACATCGACACAAACACGTACATGTCATTAAGAAACGTTGTTACAAGAGACAGTAACATCGACACAAACACGTACATGTCATTAAGAAACGTTGTTACAAGAGACAGTAACATCGACACAAACACGTACATGTCATTAAGAAACGTTGTTACAAGAGACAGTAACATCGACACAAACACGTACATGTCATTAAGAAACGTTGTTACAAGAGACAGTAACATCGACACAAACACGTACATGTCATTAAGAAACGTTGTTACAAGAGACAGTAACATCGACACAAACACGTACATGTCATTAAGAAACGTTGTTACAAGAGACAGTAACATCGACACAAACACGTACATGTCATTAAGAAACGTTGTTACAAGAGACAGTAACATCGACACAAACACGTACATGTCATTAAGAAACGTTGTTACAAGAGACAGTAACATCGACACAAACACGTACATGTCATTAAGAAACGTTGTTACAAGAGACAGTAACATCGACACAAACACGTACATGTCATTAAGAAACGTTGTTACAAGAGACAGTAACATCGACACAAACACGTACATGTCATTAAGAAACGTTGTTACAAGAGACAGTAACATCGACACAAACACGTACATGTCATTAAGAAACGTTGTTACAAGAGACAGTAACATCGACACAAACACGTACATGTCATTAAGAAACGTTGTTACAAGAGACAGTAACATCGACACAAACACGTACATGTCATTAACAAAAAACGTTGTTACAAGAGACAGTAACATCGACACAAACACGTACATGTCATTAAAACGTTGTTAAACGTTGTTAAAAGAGACAGTAACATCGACACAAACACGTACATGTCATTAAGAAACGTTGTTACAAGAGACAGTAACATCGACACAAACACGTACATGTCATTAACAAACGTTGTTACAAGAGACAGTAACATCGACACAAACACGTACATGTCATTAAGAAACGTTGTTACAAGAGACAGTAACATCGACACAAACACGTACATGTCATTAAGAAACGTTGTTACAAGAGACAGTAACATCGACACAAACACGTACATGTCATTAAGAAACGTTGTTACAAGAGACAGTAACATCGACACAAACACGTACATGTCATTAAGAAACGTTGTTACAAGAGACAGTAACATCGACACAAACACGTACATGTCATTAAGAAACGTTGTTACAAGAGACAGTAACATCGACACAAACACGTACATGTCATTAAGAAACGTTGTTACAAGAGACAGTAACATCGACACAAACACGTACATGTCATTAACAAACGTTGTTACAAGAGACAGTAACATCGACACAAACACGTACATGTCATTAAGAAACGTTGTTACAAGAGACAGTAACATCGACACAAACACGTACATGTCATTAAGAAACGTTGTTACAAGAGACAGTAACATCGACACAAACACGTACATGTCATTAAG
Source organism: Tachypleus tridentatus (assembly GCF_004210375.1). Lineage (NCBI taxonomy): Eukaryota > Metazoa > Arthropoda > Merostomata > Xiphosura > Limulidae > Tachypleus > Tachypleus tridentatus. The sequence goes on from NC_134831.1 coordinate 177,642,080, forward strand.
AAACGTTGTTACAAGAGACAGTAACATCGACACAAACACGTACATGTCATTAAGAAACGTTGTTACAAGAGACAGTAACATCGACACAAACACGTACATGTCATTAAGAAACGTTGTTACAAGAGACAGTAACATCGACACAAACACGTACATGTCATTAAGAAACGTTGTTACAAGAGACAGTAACATCGACACAAACACGTACATGTCATTAAGAAACGTTGTTACAAGAGACAGTAACATCGACACAAACACGTACATGTCATTAAGAAACGTTGTTACAAGAGACAGTAACATCGACACAAACACGTACATGTCATTAAGAAACGTTGTTACAAGAGACAGTAACATCGACACAAACACGTACATGTCATTAAGAAACGTTGTTACAAGAGACAGTAACATCGACACAAACACGTACATGTCATTAAGAAACGTTGTTACAAGAGACAGTAACATCGACACAAACACGTACATGTCATTAACAAACACGTACATGTCAAACGTTGTTACAAGAGACAGTAACATCGACACAAACACGTACATGTCATTAAGAAACGTTGTTACAAGAGACAGTAACATCGACACAAACACGTACATGTCATTAAGAAACGTTGTTACAAGAGACAGTAACATCGACACAAACACGTACATGTCATTAAGAAACGTTGTTACAAGAGACAGTAACATCGACACAAACACGTACATGTCATTAAGAAACGTTGTTACAAGAGACAGTAACATCGACACAAACACGTACATGTCATTAAGAAACGTTGTTACAAGAGACAGTAACATCGACACAAACACGTACATGTCATTAAGAAACGTTGTTACAAGAGACAGTAACATCGACACAAACACGTACATGTCATTAAGAAACGTTGTTACAAGAGACAGTAACATCGACACAAACACGTACATGTCATTAAGAAACGTTGTTACAAGAGACAGTAACATCGACACAAACACGTACATGTCATTAAGAAACGTTGTTACAAGAGACAGTAACATCGACACAAACACGTACATGTCATTAAGAAACGTTGTTACAAGAGACAGTAACATCGACACAAACACGTACATGTCATTAAGAAACGTTGTTACAAGAGACAGTAACATCGACACAAACACGTACATGTCATTAAGAAACGTTGTTACAAGAGACAGTAACATCGACACAAACACGTACATGTCATTAAGAAACGTTGTTACAAGAGACAGTAACATCGACACAAACACGTACATGTCATTAAGAAACGTTGTTACAAGAGACAGTAACATCGACACAAACACGTACATGTCATTAAGAAACGTTGTTACAAGAGACAGTAACATCGACACAAACACGTACATGTCATTAAGAAACGTTGTTACAAGAGACAGTAACATCGACACAAACACGTACATGTCATTAAGAAACGTTGTTACAAGAGACAGTAACATCGACACAAACACGTACATGTCATTAACAAACGTTGTTACAAGAGACAGTAACATCGACACAAACACGTACATGTCATTAAGAAACGTTGTTACAAGAGACAGTAACATCGACACAAACACGTACATGTCATTAAGAAACGTTGTTACAAGAGACAGTAACATCGACACAAACACGTACATGTCATTAAGAAACGTTGTTACAAGAGACAGTAACATCGACACAAACACGTACATGTCATTAAGAAACGTTGTTACAAGAGACAGTAACATCGACACAAACACGTACATGTCATTAAGAAACGTTGTTACAAGAGACAGTAACATCGACACAAACACGTACATGTCATTAAGAAACGTTGTTACAAGAGACAGTAACATCGACACAAACACGTACATGTCATTAAGAAACGTTGTTACAAGAGACAGTAACATCGACACAAACACGTACATGTCATTAAGAAACGTTGTTACAAGAGACAGTAACATCGACACAAACACGTACATGTCATTAAGAAACGTTGTTACAAGAGACAGTAACATCGACACAAACACGTACATGTCATTAAGAAACGTTGTTACAAGAGACAGTAACATCGACACAAACACGTACATGTCATTAAGAAACGTTGTTACAAGAGACAGTAACATCGACACAAACACGTACATGTCATTAAGAAACGTTGTTACAAGAGACAGTAACATCGACACAAACACGTACATGTCATTAAGAAACGTTGTTACAAGAGACAGTAACATCGACACAAACACGTACATGTCATTAAGAAACGTTGTTACAAGAGACAGTAACATCGACACAAACACGTACATGTCATTAAGAAACGTTGTTACAAGAGACAGTAACATCGACACAAACACGTACATGTCATTAAGAAACGTTGTTACAAGAGACAGTAACATCGACACAAACACGTACATGTCATTAAGAAACGTTGTTACAAGAGACAGTAACATCGACACAAACACGTACATGTCATTAAGAAACGTTGTTACAAGAGACAGTAACATCGACACAAACACGTACATGTCATTAAGAAACGTTGTTACAAGAGACAGTAACATCGACACAAACACGTACATGTCATTAAGAAACGTTGTTACAAGAGACAGTAACATCGACACAAACACGTACATGTCATTAAGAAACGTTGTTACAAGAGACAGTAACATCGACACAAACACGTACATGTCATTAAGAAACGTTGTTACAAGAGACAGTAACATCGACACAAACACGTACATGTCATTAACAAACGTTGTTACAAGAGACAGTAACATCGACACAAACACGTACATGTCATTAAGAAACGTTGTTACAAGAGACAGTAACATCGACACAAACACGTACATGTCATTAAGAAACGTTGTTACAAGAGACAGTAACATCGACACAAACACGTACATGTCATTAAGAAACGTTGTTACAAGAGACAGTAACATCGACACAAACACGTACATGTCATTAAGAAACGTTGTTACAAGAGACAGTAACATCGACACAAACACGTACATGTCATTAAGAAACGTTGTTACAAGAGACAGTAACATCGACACAAACACGTACATGTCATTAAGAAACGTTGTTACAAGAGACAGTAACATCGACACAAACACGTACATGTCATTAAGAAACGTTGTTACAAGAGACAGTAACATCGACACAAACACGTACATGTCATTAAAGAAACGTTGTTACAAGAGACAGTAACATCGACACAAACACGTACATGTCATTAACAAACGTTGTTACAAGAGACAGTAACATCGACACAAACACGTACATGTCATTAACAAACGTTGTTACAAGAGACAGTAACATCGACACAAACACGTACATGTCATTAAGAAACGTTGTTACAAGAGACAGTAACATCGACACAAACACGTACATGTCATTAAGAAACGTTGTTACAAGAGACAGTAACATCGACACAAACACGTACATGTCATTAAGAAACGTTGTTACAAGAGACAGTAACATCGACACAAACACGTACATGTCATTAACAAACGTTGTTACAAGAGACAGTAACATCGACACAAACACGTACATGTCATTAAGAAACGTTGTTACAAGAGACAGTAACATCGACACAAACACGTACATGTCATTAAGAAACGTTGTTACAAGAGACAGTAACATCGACACAAACACGTACATGTCATTAAGAAACGTTGTTACAAGAGACAGTAACATCGACACAAACACGTACATGTCATTAAGAAACGTTGTTACAAGAGACAGTAACATCGACACAAACACGTACATGTCATTAATTAAGAAACGTTGTTACAAGAGACAGTAACATCGACACAAACACGTACATGTCATTAAGAAACGTTGTTACAAGAGACAGTAACATCGACACAAACACGTACATGTCATTAAGAAACGTTGTTACAAGAGACAGTAACATCGACACAAACACGTACATGTCATTAACAAACGTTGTTACAAGAGACAGTAACATCGACACAAACACGTACATGTCATTAAGAAACGTTGTTACAAGAGACAGTAACATCGACACAAACACGTACATGTCATTAAGAAACGTTGTTACAAGAGACAGTAACATCGATACAAACACGTATGTGTCATTAACAAACACGTATGTGTCATTAACAAACGTTTTTACAAGAGACAGTAACATCGACACAAACACGTACATGTCATTAAGAAACGTTGTTACAAGAGACAGTAACATCGACACAAACACGTACATGTCATTAAGAAACGTTGTTACAAGAGACAGTAACATCGACACAAACACGTACATGTCATTAAGAAACGTTGTTACAAGAGACAGTAACATCGACACAAACACGTACATGTCATTAAGAAACGTGTCATTAACATCGAAAAACGTTGTTACAAACGAGACAGTAACATCGACACAAACACGTACATGTCATTAAGAAACGTTGTTACAAGAGACAGTAACATCGACACAAACACGTACATGTCATTAAGAAACGTTGTTACAAGAGACAGTAACATCGACACAAACACGTACATGTCATTAAGAAACGTTGTTACAAGAGACAGTAACATCGACACAAACACGTACATGTCATTAAGAAACGTTGTTACAAGAGACAGTAACATCGACACAAACACGTACATGTCATTAAGAAACGTTGTTACAAGAGACAGTAACATCGACACAAACACGTACATGTCATTAAGAAACGTTGTTACAAGAGACAGTAACATCGACACAAACACGTACATGTCATTAAGAAACGTTGTTACAAGAGACAGTAACATCGACACAAACACGTACATGTCATTAAGAAACGTTGTTACAAGAGACAGTAACATCGACACAAACACGTACATGTCATTAAGAAACGTTGTTACAAGAGACAGTAACATCGACACAAACACGTACATGTCATTAAGAAACGTTGTTACAAGAGACAGTAACATCGACACAAACACGTACATGTCATTAAGAAACGTTGTTACAAGAGACAGTAACATCGACACAAACACGTACATGTCATTAAGAAACGTTGTTACAAGAGACAGTAACATCGACACAAACACGTACATGTCATTAAGAAACGTTGTTACAAGAGACAGTAACATCGACACAAACACGTACATGTCATTAAGAAACGTTGTTACAAGAGACAGTAACATCGACACAAACACGTACATGTCATTAAGAAACGTTGTTACAAGAGACAGTAACATCGACACAAACACGTACATGTCATTAAGAAACGTTGTTACAAGAGACAGTAACATCGACACAAACACGTACATGTCATTAAGAAACGTTGTTACAAGAGACAGTAACATCGACACAAACACGTACATGTCATTAAGAAACGTTGTTACAAGAGACAGTAACATCGACACAAACACGTACATGTCATTAAGAAACGTTGTTACAAGAGACAGTAACATCGACACAAACACGTACATGTCATTAACAAACGTTGTTACAAGAGACAGTAACATCGACACAAACACGTACATGTCATTAAGAAACGTTGTTACAAGAGACAGTAACATCGACACAAACACGTACATGTCATTAAGAAACGTTGTTACAAGAGACAGTAACATCGACACAAACACGTACATGTCATTAAGAAACGTTGTTACAAGAGACAGTAACATCGACACAAACACGTACATGTCATTAAGAAACGTTGTTACAAGAGACAGTAACATCGACACAAACACGTACATGTCATTAAGAAACGTTGTTACAAGAGACAGTAACATCGACACAAACACGTACATGTCATTAAGAAACGTTGTTACAAGAGACAGTAACATCGACACAAACACGTACATGTCATTAAGAAACGTTGTTACAAGAGACAGTAACATCGACACAAACACGTACATGTCATTAAGAAACGTTGTTACAAGAGACAGTAACATCGACACAAACACGTACATGTCATTAAGAAACGTTGTTACAAGAGACAGTAACATCGACACAAACACGTACATGTCATTAAGAAACGTTGTTACAAGAGACAGTAACATCGACACAAACACGTACATGTCATTAAGAAACGTTGTTACAAGAGACAGTAACATCGACACAAACACGTACATGTCATTAACAAAACGTTGTTACAAGAGACAGTAACATCGACACAAACACGTACATGTCATTAAGAAACGTTGTTACAAGAGACAGTAACATCGACACAAACACGTACATGTCATTAAGAAACGTTGTTACAAGAGACAGTAACATCGACACAAACACGTACATGTCATTAAGAAACGTTGTTACAAGAGACAGTAACATCGACACAAACACGTACATGTCATTAAGAAACGTTGTTACAAGAGACAGTAACATCGACACAAACACGTACATGTCATTAAGAAACGTTGTTACAAGAGACAGTAACATCGACACAAACGTACACGTACATGTCATTAACAAACGTTGTTACAAGAGACAGTAACATCGACACAAACACGTACATGTCATTAAGAAACGTTGTTACAAGAGACAGTAACATCGACACAAACACGTACATGTCATTAAGAAACGTTGTTACAAGAGACAGTAACATCGACACAAACACGTACATGTCATTAAGAAACGTTGTTACAAGAGACAGTAACATCGACACAAACACGTACATGTCATTAAGAAACGTTGTTACAAGAGACAGTAACATCGACACAAACACGTACATGTCATTAAGAAACGTTGTTACAAGAGACAGTAACATCGACACAAACACGTACATGTCATTAACAAACGTTGTTACAAGAGACAGTAACATCGACACAAACACGTACATGTCATTAACAAACGTTGTTACAAGAGACAGTAACATCGACACAAACACGTACATGTCATTAAGAAACGTTGTTACAAGAGACAGTAACATCGACACAAACACGTACATGTCATTAAGAAACGTTGTTACAAGAGACAGTAACATCGACACAAACACGTACATGTCATTAAGTTGTTAAACGTTGTTACAAGAGACAGTAACATCGACACAAACACGTACATGTCATTAAGAAACGTTGTTACAAGAGACAGTAACATCGACACAAACACGTACATGTCATTAAGAAACGTTGTTACAAGAGACAGTAACATCGACACAAACACGTACATGTCATTAAGAAACGTTGTTACAAGAGACAGTAACATCGACACAAACACGTACATGTCATTAAGAAACGTTGTTACAAGAGACAGTAACATCGACACAAACACGTACATGTCATTAACAAACGTTGTTACAAGAGACAGTAACATCGACACAAACACGTACATGTCATTAACAAACGTTGTTACAAGAGACAGTAACATCGACACAAACACGTACATGTCATTAAGAAACGTTGTTACAAGAGACAGTAACATCGACACAAACACGTACATGTCATGAACAAACGTTGTTAAAGAGACAGTAACATCGACACAAACACGTACATGTCATTAAGAAACGTTGTTACAAGAGACAGTAACATCGACACAAACACGTACATGTCATTAAGAAACGTTGTTACAAGAGACAAACATCGACACAAACACGTACATGTCATTAAGAAACGTTGTTACAAGAGACAGTAACATCGACACAAACACGTACATGTCATTAAGTTGTTACAAGAGACAGTAAACGTTGTTACAAGAGACAGTAACATCGACACAAACACGTACATGTCATTAAGAAACGTTGTTACAAGAGACAGTAACATCGACACAAACACGTACATGTCATTAAGAAACGTTGTTACAAGAGACAGTAACATCGACACAAACACGTACATGTCATTAAGAAACGTTGTTACAAGAGACAGTAACATCGACACAAACACGTACATGTCATTAAGAAACGTTGTTACAAGAGACAGTAACATCGACACAAACACGTACAAACACGTACATGTCATTAAGAAACGTTGTTACAAGAGACAGTAACATCGACACAAACACGTACATGTCATTAAGAAACGTTGTTACAAGAGACAGTAACATCGACACAAACACGTACATGTCATTAAGAAACGTTGTTACAAGAGACAGTAACATCGACACAAACACGTACATGTCATTAAGAAACGTTGTTACAAGAGACAGTAACATCGACACAAACACGTACATGTCATTAAGAAACGTTGTTACAAGAGACAGTAACATCGACACAAACACGTACATGTCATTAAGAAACGTTGTTACAAGAGACAGTAACATCGACACAAACACGTACATGTCATTAAGAAACGTTGTTACAAGAGACAGTAACATCGACACAAACACGTCATTACAAACGTTGTTACAAGAGACAGTAACATCGACACAAACACGTACATGTCATTAAACGTTGTTACAAGAGACAGTTAACATCGACACAAACACGTACATGTCATTAAGAAACGTTGTTACAAGAGACAGTAACATCGACACAAACACGTACATGTCATTAAGAAACGTTGTTACAAGAGACAGTAACATCGACACAAACACGTACATGTCATTAACAAACGTTGTTACAAGAGACAGTAACATCGACACAAACACGTACATGTCATTAACAAACGTTGTTACAAGAGACAGTAACATCGACACAAACACGTACATGTCATTAAGAAACGTTGTTACAAGAGACAGTAACATCGACACAAACACGTACATGTCATTAAGAAACGTTGTTACAAGAGACAGTAACATCGACACAAACACGTACATGTCATTAAGAAACGTTGTTACAAGAGACAGTAACATCGACACAAACACGTACATGTCATTAAGAAACGTTGTTACAAGAGACAGTAACATCGACACAAACACGTACATGTCATTAAGAAACGTTGTTACAAGAGACAGTAACATCGACACAAACACGTACATGTCATTAAGAAACGTTGTTACAAGAGACAGTAACATCGACACAAACACGTACATGTCATTAAGAAACGTTGTTACAAGAGACAGTAACATCGACACAAACACGTACATGTCATTAAGAAACGTTGTTACAAGAGACAGTAACATCGACACAAACACGTACATGTCATTAAGAAACGTTGTTACAAGAGACAGTAACATCGACACAAACACGTACATGTCATTAAGAAACGTTGTTACAAGAGACAGTAACATCGACACAAACACGTACATGTCATTAAGAAACGTTGTTACAAGAGACAGTAACATCGACACAAACACGTACATGTCATTAAGAAACGTTGTTACAAGAGACAGTAACATCGACACAAACACGTACATGTCATTAAGAAACGTTGTTACAAGAGACAGTAACATCGACACAAACACGTACATGTCATTAAGAAACGTTGTTACAAGAGACAGTAACATCGACACAAACACGTACATGTCATTAAGAAACGTTGTTACAAGAGACAGTAACATCGACACAAACACGTACATGTCATTAAGAAACGTTGTTACAAGAGACAGTAACATCGACACAAACACGTACATGTCATTAACAAACGTTGTTACAAGAGACAGTAACATCGACACAAACACGTACATGTCATTAAGAAACGTTGTTACAAGAGACAGTAACATCGACACAAACACGTACATGTCATTAAGAAACGTTGTTACAAGAGACAGTAACATCGACACAAACACGTACATGTTGTTAAGAAACACAAGAGACAGTAACATCGACACAAACGTTGTTACAAGAGACAGTAACATCGACACAAACACGTACATGTCATTAAGTTGTTACAAGAGACAGTAACATTGACACAAACACGTACATGTCATTAAGAAACGTTGTTACAAGAGACAGTAACATCGACACAAACACGTACATGTCATTAAGAAACGTTGTTACAAGAGACAGTAACATCGACACAAACACGTACATGTCATTAAGAAACGTTGTTACAAGAGACAGTAACATCGACACAAACACGTACATGTCATTAAGAAACGTTGTTACAAGAGACAGTAACATCGACACAAACACGTACATGTCATTAAGAAACGTTGTTACAAGAGACAGTAACATCGACACAAACACGTACATGTCATTAAGAAACGTTGTTACAAGAGACAGTAACATCGACACAAACACGTACATGTCATTAAGAAACGTTGTTACAAGAGACAGTAACATCGACACAAACACGTACATGTAATTAAGAAACGTTGTTACAAGAAACAGTAACATCGACACAAACACGTACATGTCATTAAGAAACGTTGTTACAAGAGACAGTAACATCGACACAAACACGTACATGTCATTAAGAAACGTTGTTACAAGAGACAGTAACATCGACACAAACACGTACATGTCATTAAGAAACGTTGTTACAAGAGACAGTAACATCGACACAAACACGTACATGTCATTAAGAAACGTTGTTACAAGAGACAGTAACATCGACACAAACACGTACATGTCATTAAGAAACGTTGTTACAAGAGACAGTAACATCGACACAAACACGTACATGTCATTAAGAAACGTTGTTACAAGAGACAGTAACATCGACACAAACACGTACATGTCATTAAGAAACGTTGTTACAAGAGACAGTAACATCGACACAAACACGTACATGTCATTAACAAACGTTGTTACAAGAGACAGTAACATCGACACAAACACGTACATGTCATTAAGAAACGTTGTTACAAGAGACAGTAACATCGACACAAACACGTACATGTCATTAAGAAACGTTGTTACAAGAGACAGTAACATCGACACAAACACGTACATGTCATTAAGAAACGTTGTTACAAGAGACAGTAACATCGACACAACACACGTACATGTCATTAAGAAACGTTGTTACAAGAGACAGTAACATCGACACAAACACGTACATGTCATTAAGAAACGTTGTTACAAGAGACAGTAACATCGACACAAACACGTACATGTCACTAAAAACGTTGTTACAAGAGACAGTAACATCGACACAAACACGTACATGTCATTAAGAAACGTTGTTACAAGAGACAGTAACATCGACACAAACACGTACATGTCATTAAGAAACGTTGTTACAAGAGACAGTAACATCGAAGAAACGTTGTTACAAGAGACAGTAACATCGACACAAACACGTACATGTCATTAAGAAACGTTGTTACAAGAGACAGTAACATCGACACAAACACGTACATGTCATTAAGAAACGTTGTTACAAGAGACAGTAACATCGACACAAACACGTACATGTCATTAACAAACGTTGTTACAAGAGACAGTAACATCGACACAAACACGTACATGTCATTAAGAAACGTTGTTACAAGAGACAGTAACATCGACACAAACACGTACATGTCATTAAGAAACGTTGTTACAAGAGACAGTAACATCGACACAAACACGTACATGTCATTAAGAAACGTTGTTACAAGAGACAGTAACATCGACACAAACACGTACATGTCATTAAGAAACGTTGTTACAAGAGACAGTAACATCGACACAAACACGTACATGTCATTAAGAAACGTTGTTACAAGAGACAGTAACATCGACACAAACACGTACATGTCATTAAGAAACGTTGTTACAAGAGACAGTAACATCGACACAAACACGTACATGTCATTAAGAAACGTTGTTACAAGAGACAGTAACATCGACACAAACACGTACATGTCATTAAGAAACGTTGTTACAAGAGACAGTAACATCGACACAAACACGTACATGTCATTAAGAAACGTTGTTACAAGAGACAGTAACATCGACACAAACACGTACATGTCATTAACAAACGTTGTTACAAGAGACAGTAACATCGACACAAACACGTACATGTCATTAAGAAACGTTGTTACAAGAGACAGTAACATCGACACAAACACGTACATGTCATTAACAAACGTTGTTACAAGAGACAGTAACATCGACACAAACACGTACATGTCATTAAGAAACGTTGTTACAAGAGACATCGACACAAACACGTACAAGAGACATCGACACAAAACACGTACATGTCATTAAGAAACGTTGTTACAAGAGACAGTAACATCGACACAAACACGTACATGTCATTAAGAAACGTTGTTACAAGAGACAGTAACATCGACACAAACACGTACATGTCATTAAGAAACGTTGTTACAAGAGACAGTAACATCGACACAAACACGTACATGTCATTAAGAAACGTTGTTACAAGAGACAGTAACATCGACACAAACACGTACATGTCATTAAGAAACGTTGTTACAAGAGACAGTAACATCGACACAAACACGTACATGTCATTAAGAAACGTTGTTACAAGAGACAGTAACATCGACACAAACACGTACATGTCATTAACAAACGTTGTTACAAGAGACAGTAACATCGTTGTTACAAGAGTTGTTACAAGAGACAGTAACATCGACACAAACACGTACATGTCATTAAGAAACGTTGTTACAAGAGACAGTAACATCGACACAAACACGTACATGTCATTAAGAAACGTTGTTACAAGAGACAGTAACATCGACACAAACACGTACATGTCATTAAGAAACGTTGTTACAAGAGACAGTAACATCGACACAAACACGTACATGTCATTAAGAAACGTTGTTACAAGAGACAGTAACATCGACACAAACACGTACATGTCATTAAGAAACGTTGTTACAAGAGACAGTAACATCGACACAAACACGTACATGTCATTAAGAAACGTTGTTACAAGAGACAGTAACATCGACACAAACACAGTAACATCGACACAAACATTACATGTCATTAACGTTGTTACAAGAGACAGTAACATCGACACAAACACGTACATGTCATTAAGAAACGTTGTTACAAGAGACAGTAACATCGACACAAACACGTACATGTCATTAAGAAACGTTGTTACAAGAGACAGTAACATCGACACAAACACGTACATGTCATTAAGAAACGTTGTTACAAGAGACAGTAACATCGACACAAACACGTACATGTCATTAAGAAACGTTGTTACAAGAGACAGTAACATCGACACAAACACGTACATGTCATTAAGAAACGTTGTTACAAGAGACAGTAACATCGACACAAACACGTACATGTCATTAAGAAACGTTGTTACAAGAGACAGTAACATCGACACAAACACGTACATGTCATTAAGAAACGTTGTTACAAGAGACAGTAACATCGACACAAACACGTACATGTCATTAAGAAACGTTGTTACAAGAGACAGTAACATCGACACAAACACGTACATGTCATTAACAAACGTTGTTACAAGAGACAGTAACATCGACACAAACACGTACATGTCATTAAGAAACGTTGTTACAAGAGACAGTAACATCGACACAAACACGTACATGTCATTAAGAAACGTTGTTACAAGTTACAAGACAGTAACATCGACACAAACACGTACATGTCATTAAGAAACGTTGTTACAAGAGACAGTAACATCGACACAAACACGTACATGTCATTAAGAAACGTTGTTACAAGAGACAGTAACATCGACACAAACACGTACATGTCATTAAGAAACGTTGTTACAAGAGACAGTAACATCGACACAAACACGTACATGTCATTAAGAAACGTTGTTACAAGAGACAGTAACATCGACACAAACACGTAGACAGTAACATCGACACAAACACGTACATGTCATTAAGAAACGTTGTTACAAGAGACAGTAACATCGACACAAACACGTACATGTCATTAAGAAACGTTGTTACAAGAGACAGTAACATCGACACAAACACGTACATGTCATTAAGAAACGTTGTTACAAGAGACAGTAACATCGACACAAACACGTACATGTCTAAGAAACGTTGTTACAAGAGACAGTAACATCGACACAAACACGTACATGTCATTAAAGAAACGTTGTTACAAGAGACGTTGTTACAAACGTTGTTAGAGACAGTAACATCGACACAAACACGTACATGTCATTAAGAAACGTTGTTACAAGAGACAGTAACATCGACACAAACACGTACATGTCGACACAAACACATCGACACAAACACGTACATGTCATTAAGAAACGTTGTTACAAGAGACAGTAACATCGACACAAACACGTACATGTCATTAAGAAACGTTGTTACAAGAGACAGTAACATCGACACAAACACGTACATGTCATTAAGAAACGTTGTTACAAGAGACAGTAACATCGACACAAACACGTACATGTCATTAACAAACGTTGTTACAAGAGACAGTAACATCGACACAAACACGTACATGTCATTAAGAAACGTTGTTACAAGAGACAGTAACATCGACACAAACACGTACATGTCATTAAGAAACGTTGTTACAAGAGACAGTAACATCGACACAAACACGTACATGTCATTAAAACGTTGTTAAACGTTGTTACAAGAGACAGTAACATCGACACAACACAAACACGTACATGTCATTAAGAAACGTTGTTACAAGAGACAGTAACATCGACACAAACACGTACATGTCATTAAGAAACGTTGTTACAAGAGACAGTAACATCGACACAAACACGTACATGTCATTAAGAAACGTTGTTACAAGAGACAGTAACATCGACACAAACACGTACATGTCATTAAGAAACGTTGTTACAAGAGACAGTAACATCGACACAAACACGTACATGTCATTAAGAAACGTTGTTACAAGAGACAGTAACATCGACACAAACACGTACATGTCATTAAGAAACGTTGTTACAAGAGACAGTAACATCGACACAAACACGTACATGTCATTAAGAAACGTTGTTACAAGAGACAGTAACATCGACACAAACACGTACATGTCATTAAGAAACGTTGTTACAAGAGACAGTAACATCGACACAAACACGTACATGTCATTAAGAAACGTTGTTACAAGAGACAGTAACATCGACACAAACACGTACATGTCATTAAGAAACGTTGTTACAAGAGACAGTAACATCGACACAAACACGTACATGTCATTAAGAAACGTTGTTACAAGAGACAGTAACATCGACACAAACACGTACATGTTGTTACAAGAGACAGTAACATTAATGTCAAAACGTTGTTACAAGAGACAGTAACATCGACACAAACACGTACATGTCATTAACAAACGTTGTTACAAGAGACATTAACATCGACACAAACACGTACATGTCATTAACAAACGTTGTTACAAGAGACAGTAACATTGACACAAACACGTACATGCCATTAAAAACGTTGTTACAAGAGACATTAACATCGACACAAACACGTACATGTCATTAAGAAACGTTGTTACAAGAGACAGTAACATCGACACAAACACGTACATGTCATTAAGAAACGTTGTTACAAGAGACAGTAACATCGACACAAACACGTACATGTCATTAAGAAACGTTGTTACAAGAGACAGTAACATCGACACAAACACGTACATGTCATTAAGAAACGTTGTTACAAGAGACAGTAACATCGACACAAACACGTACATGTCATTAAGAAACGTTGTTACAAGAGACAGTAACATCGACACAAACACGTACATGTCATTAAGAAACGTTGTTACAAGAGACAGTAACATCGACACAAACACGTACATGTCATTAACAAACGTTGTTACAAGAGACAGTAACATCGACACAAACACGTACATGTCATTAACAAACGTTGTTACAAGAGACAGTAACATCGACACAAACACGTACATGTCATTAAGAAACGTTGTTACAAGAGACAGTAACATCGACACAAACGTTGTTGTTACAAGAGACAGTAACATCGACACAAACACGTACATGTTATTAAGAAACGTTGTTACAAGAGACAGTAACATCGACACAAACACGTACATGTCATTAAGAAACGTTGTTACAAGAGACAGTAACATCGACACAAACACGTACATGTCATTAATCGACACAAACACGTACAAACGTTGTTACAAGAGACAGTAACATCGACACAAACACGTACATGTCATTAACGTTGTTACACAAACACGTACATGTCATTAAGAAACGTTGTTACAAGAGACAGTAACATCGACACAAACACGTACATGTCATTAAGAAACGTTGTTACAAGAGACAGTAACATCGACACAAACACGTACATGTCATTAAGAAACGTTGTTACAAGAGACAGACACAAACACGTACATGTCATTAAGAAACGTTGTTACAAGAGACAGTAACATCGACACAAACACGTACATGTCATTAAGAAACGTTGTTACAAGAGACAGTAACATCGACACAAACACGTACATGTCATTAAGAAACGTTGTTACAAGAGACAGTAACATCGACACAAACACGTACATAACATCGTCATTAAGAAACGTTGTTACAAGAGACAGTAACATCGACACAAACACGTACATGTCATTAACAAACGTTGTTTTAGAGACAGTAACATCGACACAAACACGTACATGTTACAAGAGATAGTAACATCGATACAAACACGTACATGTCATTAAAAACGTTGTTACACAAGAGACAGTAACATCGACACAAACACGTACATGTCATTAAGAAACGTTGTTACAAGAGACAGTAACATCGACACAAACACGTACATGTCATTAAGTCATTAACAAACACGTAAACGTTGTTACAAGAGACAGTAACATCGACACAAACACGTACATGTCATTAACAAACGTTGTTACAAGAGACAGTAACATCGACACAAACACGTACATGTCATTAAGAAACGTTGTTACAAGAGACAGTAACATCGACACAAACACGTACATGTCATTAAGAAACGTTGTTACAAGAGACAGTAACATCGACACAAACACGTACATGTCATTAACGTTGTTACAAGAGACAGTAACATCGACACAAACACGTACATGTCATTAAGAAACGTTGTTACAAGAGACAGTAACATCGACACAAACACGTACAAGTCATTAACAAACGTTGTTACAAGAGACAGTAACATCGACACAAACACGTACATGTCATTAAGAAACGTTGTTACAAGAGACAGTAACATCGACACAAACACGTACATGTCATTAAGAAACGTTGTTACAAGAGACAGTAACATCGACACAAACACGTACATGTCATTAAACAAGAGACAGTAACATCGACACAAACACGTACATGTCATTAACGTTGTTACAAGAGACAGTAACATCGACACAAACACGTACATGTCATTAAGAAACGTTGTTACAAGAGACAGTAACATCGACACAAACACGTACATGTCATTAAGAAACGTTGTTACAAGAGACAGTAACATCGACACAAACACGTACATGTCATTAAGAAACGTTGTTACAAGAGACAGTAACATCGACACAGACCCGAAATGCAGGGTCTTTGGATATTTTGTTGGAAATTATAAAAATTAATGAGAAATATAAATATAGATGATGTAGGTATCGAACACAATAGTTTGGAATTTATTTATTGTTTGGAATTAAGCATAAATAAAACGATATGAAAACTTAATATATTAAAATTTCTTTCGTTGTTTGGTTAGTGTTAAGCACAAACCTACACAATGGACAATCTGTGCTCTGCTCATTACAGGTATCAAAACCCGGATTTTAGTGAAGCAAGCAAGCATGACATCCCAATGATCTACTTTCATGGGGGTGGGCATTAAATATGGATTCTTCATTTTTAACAGAAGTTGGATTAGTAACTCCTCCCATAAACAAACATTACGTAACTTTATGTTGCTTTAGCAACCAATGATGCATGATGGGAAATCTATTTTATTACTAGCTATGTCTTCTTTTTTTTTTTTTGTGACATTCAAGATGTTATAAATATGTAGTATTTCTTGAGGTCATGTGATCAGTGTTCTGGATGCAGCCACAAAGTCTGGGCATAAAGTAATGAGGATGCAAACTTTACGTCATTTTGACGTTTTGGAAGGTCTCAACCAGGTTTATTTGAGGTAACCTATTTCTCATTCATTTCACACAAGGCTTAATCTTAATGTAGTGGGAAGTCATTCTACGAACTTAACATCTGTCTCACGGGGGCAGGTCTTTGTACCAGTAATAAGCGTGATATAAATTTAATAAGGCCCTATTCTCAAAGGATTTCGATGGAACCGCGATGTCGTAGCACTTTTGACTTACCGAGAAGGGTCAACTCTAACTGGGCGTTGGCTCAACGTCACGTTTCCTCAGTTTTACAACCATTTGCGACAGCCAATCATTGTTTGAATCACAGAACACGCTGTCATTATCCATTTCCCAGAAATAGTAGAATCATTAATATTTTCGTAATAATATATACATATTTCTAATAATTATGAACAACATTAATTATGAAACAAATTAATGGTGAATGATATTTGCATATTCTGAGTGTTACAAAAAGGGCGGGAATTGCGTCACAGAGGGAGATTGCGTCACTTTGAACTTTGTCGCCAGTTTTGCTTGTAACGAAAAAACTTTTATTTTTTCAGTCAAAGGTAAACTAATTGATAGAAAATTTAAAAGGGAGAATATTATAAAACAATGAGACGAATTAAAAATCGTTACAGGATATTAAGGAAACCATTGTGATCATCCTTTGAGGCCTTCGTCTCTTGGGCCTGTGACCGTTACATAGTTAAGAGCCACGTGATATGCAATGAGATGGGAGAAAGTCTTACTTTAAAGCAAGGTTACAATGATTATTTGTAATTTTAAGATCGATTATTTTTCTCAAAGTTGGCAAGTCATATCCACAAAATAAACAACCTTCATATTTCTTCAACTTATAAAAATAATTCTGCTCTACATGACTAGCACCTTCCTACAAAAAACCAAAAACATTCTCAACAATAAAATATTGTGTAATACTCAAAATATCATTTAAACTTAACTTCAACGTGAAAAACATAGCTCTGAATTAAGTCTATTCAGAAATTATTCGTAGGCCCAGCATGACCAGGTGGTTAGGGTGCTAGACTCGTAATCTAAGGGTCGCGGGTTCGAGTCCCCGTCACATTAAACATGCTCGCCCTTTCAGCCATGGGGGCGTCACATAATGCAGGTAATATTCCACTATTTGTTAGTAAAAGAATAGCCAAGAGTTGGGAATGGGTGGTGATGACTATCTATCTTTCTTCCCCTTTAGTCTTAATCTGCTAAATTAGGAATGACTTGGAACATACTCTCATGAAACTTTGCGTGAAATTTAAACAAACAGTACATTAGAATTCAAAAGTAAAATTTACGGAGACCATACAGATAACAAAGAATAAGGTGATAAAAAACTACCTAAATTAAAACAAAATATTGTTGTTAAAGATAACAATCACAAAGGTTTAGTAAAACTCATTGTATTAAAACAAAATATTGTTTATTAAAGATAACATTGAGTAAGGTTTAGTAAAACTCACTGTATTAAAACAAAATATTGTTTTTTAAAGATAACATTTGGTAAGGTTTAGTAAAACTCATTGTATTAAAACAAAATATTGTTTATTAAAGATAACATTGAGTAAGGTTTAGTAAAACTCACTGTATTAAAACAAAATATTGTTTTTTAAAAATAAAATTTGGTATGGTTTAGTAAAACTCACCGTATTAAAACAAAATATTGTTTTTTAAAAATAAAATTTGGTAAGGTTTAGTAAAACTCACTATGTTAAAACAAAATATTGTTGTTAAAGATAAAAGTGACTAAAGTAAAACTCATTGTTTTAAAAAAAAATATTGTTTATTAAAGATAACATTGAGTAAGGTTTAGCAAAACTCACTGTGTTAAAACAAAATATTGTTGTTAAAGACAACAGTGACTAAAGTAAAACTCATTGTATAAAAACAAAATATTGTTTATTAAAGATAACATTGAGTAAGGTTTAGTGAAACTCAAATAAAATATTGATTTTTAAAGATAACATTTGGTAAGGTTTGGTAAACTCACTGTGTTAAAACAAAATATTATTGTTAAACATAACAGTGACTAATATAAAACACATTGTATTAAAACCAAATATTGTTTATTAAAGATAACATTGAGTAAGGTTTAGTAAAACTCATTGTATTAAAACAAAATATTGTTTTTTAAAGATAAAATTTGGTAAGGTTTAGTAAAACTCACTATGTTAAAACAAAATATTGTTTTTTAAAGATAACAATGAGTAAGGTTTAGTGAAACTCAAATAAAATATTGATTTTTAAAGATAACATTTGGTAAGGTTTGGTAAACTCACTGTGTTAAAACAAAATATTATTGTTAAAGACAACAGTGACTAAAGTAAAACTCATTGTATAAAAACAAAATATTGTTTATTAAAGATAACATTGAGTAAGGTTTAGTCAAACTCACTGTAATAAAACAAAATATTGTATTTAAAGATAACATTGAGTAAGGTTTAGTAAAACTCATTGTATTAAAACAAAATATTGTATTTAAAGATAACATTGAGTAAGGTTTAGTAAAACTCATTGTATTAAAACAAAATATTGTTTATTAAAGATAACATTGAGTAAGGTTTAGTAAAACTCACTGTATAAAAACAAAATATGTTTATTAAAGATAACATTGAGTAAGGTTTAGTAAAACTCACTGTATTAAAACAAAATATGTTTATTAAAGATAACATTGAGTAAGGTTTTGTAAAACTCACTGTGTTAAAACAAAATATTGTATTTAAAGATAACATTGAGTAAGGTTTAGTAAAACGCATTGAATTAAAACAAAATATGGTTTTTTAAAAACAAAATTTGGTAAGGTTCATTAAAACTCACTATGTTAAAACAAAATATTGTTTATTAAAGATAACATTGAGTAAGGTTTAGTAAAACTCACTGTATTAAAACAAAATATTGTTTTTTAAAGATAACATTTGGTAAGGTTTAGTAAAATTCAATGTGTTAAAACAAAATATTGTTGTTAAAGATAACAGAGACTAAAGTAAAACTTACTGAATTAAAACAAAATATTGTTTTTTAAAGATAACATTTGGTAAGGTTTAGTAAAACTCACTGTATTAAAACAAAATATTGTTTTTAAAGATAAAATTTGGTAAGGTTTAGTAAAACTCACTATGTTAAAACAAAATATTGTTGTTAAAGATAACAGTGACTAAAGTAAAACTCATTGTATTAAAACAAAATATTGTTTATTAAAGATAACAATGAGTAAGGTTTAGTGAAACTCAAATAAAATATTGATTTTTAAAGATAACATTTGGTAAGGTTTGGTAAACTCACTGTGTTAAAACAAAATATTATTGTTAAACATAACAGTGACTAATATAAAACACATTGTATTAAAACCAAATATTGTTTATTAAAGATAACATTGAGTAAGGTTTAGTAAAACTCATTGTATTAAAACAAAATATTGTTTTTTAAAGATAAAATTTGGTAAGGTTTAGTAAAACTCACTATGTTAAAACAAAATATTGTTTTTTAAAGATAACAATGAGTAAGGTTTAGTGAAACTCAAATAAAATATTGATTTTTAAAGATAACATTTGGTAAGGTTTGGTAAACTCACTGTGTTAAAACAAAATATTATTGTTAAACATAACAGTGACTAATATAAAACACATTGTATTAAAACAAAATATTGTTTTTTAAAGATAAAATTTGGTAAGGTTTAGTAAAACTCACTATGTTAAAACAAAATATTGTTTTTTAAAGATAAAATTTGGTAAGGTTTAGTAAAACTCACTATGTTAAAACAAAATATTGTTTTTTAAAGATAAAATTTGGAAAGGTTTAGTAAAACTCACTATGTTAAAAGAAAATATTGTTGTTAAAGATAACAGTGACTAAAGTAAAACTCATTGTTTTAAAACAAAATTACGTTTATTAAAGATAACATTGAGTAAGGTTTATTAAAACTCACTGTATTAAAACAAAATATTATTTTTTAAATATAACATTTGGTAAGGTTTAGTAAAACTCACTGTGTTAAACAAAATATTGTATTTAAAGATAACATTGAGTAAGGTTTAGTAAAACGCATTGTATTAAAACAAAATATTGTTTATTAAAGATAACAGTGACTAAAGTGAAATTTATTGTACTAAAACAAAATATTGTTTATCAAAAATAAGATTGAGTAAGGTTTAATGAAACTCAAATAAAATATTGATTTTTAAAGATAACATTTGGTAAGGTTTGGTAAACTCACTGTGTTAAAACAAAATATTATTGTTAAACATAACAGTGACTAATATAAAACTCATTGTATCAAAACAAAATATTGTTTATTAAAGATAACACTGAGTATGGTTTAGTAAAACTCACTGTGTTAAAAAAAATATTGTTGTTATAGATAACAGTGACTAAAGTAAAACTCATTGTATTAAAACAAAATATTGTTTTTAAAGATAACATTTGGTAAGGTTTAGTAAAACTCACTGTGTTAAAACAAAATATTGTTGTTAAGGATAACAGTATGTAAAGTAAAACTCATTGTATTAAAACAAAATATTGTTTATTAAACCTAACATTGAGTAAGGTTTAGTAAAACTCATTGTATTAAAACCAAATATTGTTTTTTAATGATAACATTAAGTAAGGTTTCGTAGAACTCACTGTATTAAAACAAAATATTGTTTTTTAAAGATAAAATTTGGTAAGGTTTAGTAAAACTCACTATGTTAAAACAAAATATTGTTTTTAAAGATAACATTTGGTAAGGTTTAGTAAAACTCACTGTGTTAAAACAAAATATTGTTTATTAAAGATAACACTGAGTAAGGTTTAGTAAAACTCACTGTATTAAAACAAAATATTGTTTTTTAAAGATAACATTTGGTAAGGTTTAGTAAAACTCACTGTATTAAAACAAAATTGTTTATTAAAGATAACATTGAGTGTTTTAAAGATAAAATTTGGTAAGGTTTAGTAAAACTCACTATGTTAAAACGAAATATTGTTGTTAAAGATAACAGTGACCAAAGTAAAACTCATTGTTTTAAAACAAAATTACGTTTATTAAATATAACACTGAGTAAGGTTTAGTAAAACTTACTGTATTAAAACAAAATATTGTTTTTTAAAGATAACATTTGGTAAGGTTTAGTAAAACTCACTATGTTAAAACAAAATATTGTTGTTAAAGATAACAGTGACTAAAGTAAAACTCATTGTATTAAAACAAAATATTGTTTATTAAAGATAACAATGAGTAAGGTTTAGTGAAGCTCAAATAAAATATTGATTTTTAAAGATAACATTTGGTAAGGTTTGGTAAACTCACTGTGTTAAAACAAAATATTATTGTTAAACATAACAGTGACTAATATAAAACACATTGTATTCAAACAAAATATTGTATATTAAAGATAACATTGAGTATGGTTTAGTAAAACTCTCTGTGTTAAAAGAAAATATTGTTGTTAAAGATAACAGTGACTAAAGTAAAACTCATTGTATGAAAACAAAATCTTGTTTTTTAAAGATAACATTTGGTAAGGTTTAGTAAAACTCACTGTGTTAAAACAAAATATTGTTGTTAAAGATAACAGGGACTAAAATAAATCTCATTGTATTAAAACAAAATATTGTTTATTAATGATAACACTGAGTAAGGTTTAGTAAAACTCAAACAAAATGTTGTTTTCTAAAGATAACATTGGGACTAAAATAAATCTCATTGTATTAAAACAAAATATTGTTTATTAATGATAACACTGAGTAAGGTTTAGTAAAACTCAAACAAAATGTTGTTTTCTAAAGATAACATTGGGTACGGTTTAGTAAAACATACTGTGTTAAAACAAAATATTGTTGTTAAAGATAACAGTGACTAAAGTAAATCTCGTTGTATTAAAACAAAATTATTTTTTATTAAAGATAACATTGAGTAAGGTTTAGTAAAACTCTGTGCATTAAAACAAAGTAAGGTTTAGTAAAACTCACTGTATGAAAACAAAATATTGTTTTTGATAGATAATATGGAGTAAGGTTTAGGAAAACTCACTGTATGAAAACAAAATATCGTTTTTTAAAGATAACATTGGGTTAGGTTTAGTAAAACTCACTGTATTAAAACAAAATAACGTTGTTAAAGATAACAATGACTAAGGTTAAGTAAAACTCATTGTATTAAAACCAAATATTGTTAATTAAAGATTACAATGAGTAAGGTTTAGTGAAACTCAAATAAAATATTGTTTTTTAAAGATAACATTTGGTAAGGTTTGGTAAAGTCACTGTGTTAAAACAAAATATTGTTGTTAAAGATAACTGTGACTAAAGTAAAACTCATTGTATTAAAACCAAATATTGTTTATTAAAGATAACATTAAATAAGGTTTAGTAAAACTCACTGTATTAAAACAAAATATTGTTTATTAAAGATAACATTGAGTAAGGTTTAGTAAAACTCACTGTATTAAATCAAAATATTGTTTTTTAAAGATAACATTTGGTAAGGTTTAGTAAAACTCACTGTGTTAAAACAAAATATTGTTGTTAAAGATGACAGTGACTAAAGTAAAACTTACAGTATTAAAACAAAATATTGATTATCAAAAATAACATTAAATAAGGTTTAGTAAAACTCATTGTATTAAAACCAAATATTGTTTATTAAAGATAACATTGAGTAAGGTTTAGTAAAACTCACTGTGTTAAAACAAAATATTGTTGTTAAAGATGACAGTGACTAAAGTAAAACTTACAGTATTAAAATAAAATATTGATTATCAAAAATAACATTAAATAAGGTTTAGTAAAACTCATTGTATTAAAACCAAATATTGTTTATTAAAGATAACATTGAGTAAGGTTTAGTAAAACTCACTATGTTAAAACGGAATATTGTTGTTAAAGATAACAGTGACCAAAGTAAAACTCATTGTTTTAAAACAAAATTACGTTTATTAAATATAACACTGAGTAAGGTTTAGTAAAACTTACTGTATTAAAACAAAATATTGTTTTTTAAAGATAACATTTGGTAAGGTTTAGTAAAACTCACTATGTTAAAACAAAATATTGTTGTTAAAGATAACAGTGACTAAAGTAAAACTCATTGTATTAAAACAAAATATTGTTTATTAAAGATAACAATGAGTAAGGTTTAGTGAAACTCAAATAAAATATTGATTTTTAAAGATAACATTTGGTAAGGTTTGGTAAACTCACTGTGTTAAAACAAAATATTATTGTTAAACATAACAGTGACTAATATAAAACACATTGTATTCAAACAAAATATTGTATATTAAAGATAACATTGAGTATGGTTTAGTAAAACTCTCTGTGTTAAAAGAAAATATTGTTGTTAAAGATAACAGTGACTAAAGTAAAACTCATTGTATGAAAACAAAATCTTGTTTTTTAAAGATAACATTTGGTAAGGTTTAGTAAAACTCACTGTGTTAAAACAAATTATTGTTTTTTAAAGATAACATTGAGTAAGGTTCAGTAAAACTCATTGTATGAAAACAAAATCTTGTTTTTTAAAGATAACATTTGGTAAGGTTTAGTAAAACTCACTGTGTTAAAACAAAATATTGTTGTTAAAGATAACAGGGACTAAAATAAATCTCATTGTATTAAAACAAAATATTGTTTATTAATGATAACACTGAGTAAGGTTTAGTAAAACTCAAACAAAATGTTGTTTTCTAAAGATAACATTGGGTACGGTTTAGTAAAACATACTGTGTTAAAACAAAATATTGTTGTTAAAGATAACAGTGACTAAAGTAAATCTCGTTGTATTAAAACAAAATTATTTTTTATTAAAGATAACATTGAGTAAGGTTTAGTAAAACTCTGTGCATTAAAACAAAGTAAGGTTTAGTAAAACTCACTGTATGAAAACAAAATATCGTTTTTTAAAGATAACATTGGGTTAGGTTTAGTAAAACTCACTGTATTAAAACAAAATAACGTTGTTAAAGATAACAATGACTAAGGTTAAGTAAAACTCACTGTGTTAAAACAAAATAATGTTGTTAAAGATAACAATGACTAAGGTTAAGTAAAACTCATTGTATTAAAACCAAATATTGTTAATTAAAGATTACAATGAGTAAGGTTTAGTGAAACTCAAATAAAATATTGTTTTTTAAAGATAACATTTGGTAAGGTTTGGTAAAGTCACTGTGTTAAAACAAAATATTGTTGTTAAAGATAACTGTGACTAAAGTAAAACTCATTGTATTAAAACCAAATATTGTTTATTAAAGATAACATTAAATAAGGTTTAGTAAAACTCACTGTATTAAAACAAAATATTGTTTATTAAAGATAACATTGAGTAAGGTTTAGTAAAACTCACTGTATTAAATCAAAATATTGTTTTTTAAAGATAACATTTGGTAAGGTTTAGTAAAACTCACTGTGTTAAAACAAAATATTGATTATCAAAAATAACATTAAATAAGGTTTAGTAAAACTCATTGTATTAAAACCAAATATTGTTTATTAAAGATAACATTGAGTAAGGTTTAGTAAAACTCACTGTGTTAAAACAAAATATTGTTGTTAAAGATGACAGTGACTAAAGTAAATCTCGTTGTATTAAAACAAAATTATTTTTTATTAAAGATAACATTGAGTAAGGTTTAGTAAAACTCACTGTGTTAAAACAAAATATTGTTGTTAAAGATGACAGTGACTAAAGTAAATAAAACTCACTTGTATTAAAACAAAATTATTTTTTATTAAAGATAACATTGAGTAAGGTTTAGTAAAACTCACTGTTTTAAAACAAAATATTGTTTTTAAAGATAACAGTGACTAAAGTAAATCTCGTTGTATTAAAACAAAATTATTTTTTATTAAAGATAACATTGAGTAAGGTTTAGTAAAACTCACTGTTTTAAACCAAAATATTGTTTTTTACAGATAACATTGTGTATCGTTTAGTAAAACTCACTGTGTTAAACCAAAATATTATTTTTTACAGATAACATTGTGTACCGTTTAGTAAAACTCAATGTGTTAAAAAAAATATTGCTGTCAAAGATAACAGTGACTAAAGTAAAACTCATTGTATTAAAACAAAATATTGTTTATTAAAGATAACATTGGGTAAGGTTTAGTAAAACTCAGTGCATTAAAAGAAAGTAAGGTTTAGTAAAACTCACTGTATGAAAACAAAATATTGTTTTCGATAGATAATATGGAGTAAGGTTTAGGAAAACTCACTGTATGAAAACAAAATATTGTTTTTTAAAGATAACATTGGGTTAGGTTTAGTAAAACTCACTGTATGAAAACAAAATATCGTTTTTTAAAGATAACATTGGGTTAGGTTTAGTAAAACTCACTGTATGAAAACAAAATATTGTTTTTGAAGATAACATTGGGTTAGGTTTAGTAAAACTCACTGTATTAAAACAAAATATTGTTTTTTAAAGATAACATTGGGTGAGGTTTAGTGAAACTCACTGTGTAAAACAAAATAACGTTGTTAAAGATAACAATGACTAAGGTTAAGTAAAACTCACTGTGTGAAAACAAAATAATGTTGTTAAAGATAACAATGACTAAGTTAAGTAAAATTCACTGTATAAAAACAAAATAATGTTGCTAAAGATAACAATGACTAAGGTTAAGTAAAACTTACTTTTTGCACTGTTAAATTACCCGTGAGTAAGTGACATCGACAAGTCATGTAAAGTGACAAATTGTTTGAAAGAGATCACTGTGTTAAATAAGATATTGCCATTAGAGATAACAATGACTAAAGTCTATTTAAAACCGTTAACCACACACTCAGACCAACGAGGGAAGAATATCGATTTTAATAATAAGACATAATTTATTCTTGTAATTACGTCACAACCTTAGTTGATCGTCTGGTATTATTATTAGTGTGCTCGGCCTTAATTTTGTAGAATATATATATTTTTAAATATTGGAAGTGAATTTCAAGTTCTGTTATCTTGTGTTGTTACTGCCTTGTCGTTATAGAAACTGATCATTGAATATTTAAAATCATCGTGTTGACCTTATAGATACTGATCGTTGAAGTTTGTGAAGTCATCGTGTTATCCTTATAGAAACTGGTCATTTAATTTTGTGAAGTCATCGTTTTGACCTTTAGAAACGGATCATTGAATTTGTGAAGTCATCGTTTTGACCTCATAGAAACTGATCATTGAATCTTGTGAAGTCATTGTTAGACCTTATTGAAACTGACAATTAAATTTTTTGTGTCATCATTTTGACCTTATAGAAAAGGATCATTGAATTTTGTGAAGTCTTCCTTTTTGTCTTATAGAAACTTATCACTGAGCTTTGTGAGGTTAGTGTTTTGACCTTGACATCAGCGATAAACAGAAATATAGTAGAGAAATATTTCTCTACTTCAAAATGTTTCCCAAAAACTCAGAGAGAACATATACACAGCATAAAGTGAGAACAGTGTTCAGATGTCTCAGTTAGCCAATACCAGGACTCCTGAATACCCGATGGAGAGCTAAACCACCAACTATAACATATTTTGTGAAAATGGACTCCAGTGCATCAAAGAAGCAGAAAATATTCTAATATAAGACTGATTTTATTTTCATTGTAAAGTTTTTAACACAGAGTTATAAAATCTAATTTTGGTTTGTGTTAAGAACAATGCACTATGCTTCGTAATTAACAAATAATAACACTCACACAATACTATAGAAGGATAGATTATTAATTGTAAAAATTATGAACACTTTTCCGACATCGTACGGTTTTACGACAAGTGATTCAAAAGTAATTAGTTTGTTTTTTACCATAACTCTGAGATATTGAACTAATTTTAGGTTTTACTATAACATAATTGAGGTCCAAGAATATTAGTGGTGAGAAGTCGTTCTTGCTAGTGACATCTGTTGGACACTTTTAAAGACAATTAAAAAATTTATGTTTGAAGGAAAGTTCTTTTGTACATTTTACCCTAAATATGTTATTTACTGTTTTCTAAAGTCTAAACAGAGCGATTTTTGTAATTAATTGTTTGCTAATTTTTTATCGTAATTTCTTAGTTTTTTAATATTAATTTATCTTATTTTTTAACACATAATTACGTTACGAGGCATCTCAGTTTCGTTGGTTCGACTCGTAATTTGAGGGTCGCGGGTTCGAATTCCCGTCGCACCAAACATGCTCGCCATTTCAGCCGTGGGGGCGATATAATGTGACGGTAAATCCCACTATTCGTTGAGAAAAGAGTAGCCCAAGAGTTGGTGGTGGGTGGTGATGTCTACCTGCTTTCTCTCTAGTCTCACACTGTTAAATTAGGGACGGCTAGCGCAGATAACCCTCGTATAGCTTTGCGCGAAATTCAAAACAAACCAAACAAACAAATCAGTTTCGTTGGTGATGTACCATTTGCCGGTTTCATTACACTCATAGGTCTTTCGCTAGTACAGCGGTAAGTCTACGGATTTACAACGCTAAAATCAGGGGTTCGATTCCCCTTGGCTGACTCAAGAGATAGCCCTATGTGGCTTTGCTGTAAGAAAACACACACACATACATTCAAAGTATGCATAATCGGGTTTTGTTAGCATGCGAAGCTGTGGATACGTGGTTTGAGTCTCGTAATGGTCAATAATAATAATAAAAGAATCGCACCCGAACTTTTAAGCCATAGATGAGTGACAATCAAATATTGTTATTTGGTATGAAAAGAACAGTTTGTTATTTAGAGACGGTTTGTTTATTGTTGAATACAATTGTACTCATTGGATATCTGTGTATCAAAATATAATTTTTTTGCAGGATAAGCCCTCATATTTATCATTGAACCAGCAGGAGCAGCAATTATAGAAGGCTAGCGTAGCTTGACCCGAAAATCAATGAACAATCAAATCTAGGAGTTTATCTGTGAAATGGCTCGAGGTCGAAACAAACAATCCTATTCTTAAAAATCAAACAAACCTCAAAATATGTGACACCCTTCTGCAAAACTGAAAATGTCTGACCTCTTCACCAATACCATTAAAGCAGGAATTTTAAAGGTCAAATATCTGACCTACTGACCATCACTGATAAATTTTAAGTGTTGCACCTTATTGGAGAATATTATGCGATAATTTTTTTGTTTCCGAGTGGATTAGCCGTCAGCTTGAGGGCTCACGACGCTAAAATTCGGGGCTCTATTTACTCTGGTGGTCTATTGTAAAATGAACAAACAAACGATTTCAGTTAGTTCTTATGAGTTTATGGTAGAATTGTTGTTATTTATATTCAGTTTATTTACTTAGTTCAGACTAGACGAAGAACCTCTTCGAAACTGCTAAAGTTGACCCCAGAACTGCTCCCATTATAGAAATCGAACCCTAGGTTTTAGCATCGTAAGTCCATAAAATTACTTTCGACCTATCGAGGAAGACAGGGACGTGGGACTCAGAAGCGCAAAAAAAAAAAAAATATCGTAGTAATAAAGCACTAATGACATCATCTGAATCTGATAACCTCTTGCAATGGTCAGTTCATAGTTTCGGCATTGTGGCGAACAATCGATTAGTTTGATTTTTTACCAAAACTGTGAAGTTACAGAAGTCGTTCTGAAGACGAGTATGAAGTAAGATTACAGTTAATTCCCTTAAAAATAACAAACATACGAACAGTTGTGATCTTTGTTGTTTACGTAGTGGCTCGGCTATAAGTCTGGAAACTTATAGTATTGAAAATCGGCAGACAGACAGATATACAGACCATTATGCAAGCTTTGTGCAAACATAACAATTGAAGGCCTGGTATGGTTCGGTGATCAAAGAACTTGACTCGCAATTTGCATGCCTTTTCAATCGTGGGAGCGTTATAATGTTACAATTAATCTCACTATTCGTTGGTCAATATTTCTAAACAGCAAGGAAAAACATATCCAATTAGGAAGAGATCTTTTTCCATCACAACGCATGATCAGGTGGCTAGGGGGCGCTCGACTCGTAACCTGAGGGTCGCAGGTTCGAATCTACGTCAAACTAAATATGCTCGCTCTTTCAGCCGTGGGGGCGTTGTGACAGTCAATCGCACTATTCGCTGGTAAAAAATAGCCCAAGAGTTGGCGGTGGGAGATTATGATTAGCTGCTTTCCCTCTAGTCTTACACTGCCAAATTAAGGACGACTGGTTCATATAGCCCTCGCGTAGCTTCGTCCAATTTCAAACCAATAAGATGCTAATTAAACAATTTTCACATATTCCAATATTAGTATAGATTCCAATAATCGGTTAACTTTGTTATGAATGTGAAAATACAGTTCTCGAGCTCCATCACAATAGGTCTAATCTGACTGTGAAAACAGACCTTGGTTTAGTGGAGCTCCAACCTACACGGGTAATTCTTTCACACCAAAAATAACTCACATGTAAAATTTAAACTTCTTTGCTTAGAAACAATAAATAACCTTCTCAGGTGAAGATTTTTGTTTATTTGTTGTTAAGCCTAAAGCTATAAAATGGGACCTCTCAGTGGCCCAGCGGTATATCTGCGAACTTACAATGCTGAAAACCGGGTTTCGATACCGGTGGTAAGCAGAGCGCACATAGGTCTTTCTGTAGCTTTTTGCTTAATTACGAACAACAACAACAATAACATTGGGCTATCTGCTGTGTCCATCGTGTGGAATCGAAACGCGGATTTTTGTTTCTATAATAAGGCCACATTGGGCTATCTGCTGTGTCCATCTCATACAGGTTATGAGATTTTCAGACTGTGTGTAAACTCATTGACTGTCTTTAATTAACTCACAAATTATTGAATATTTGTTGTTGTTTACCGTTCGCTTCTGTGTCCAAATACTGCCGGTAAGTTTATATTGACTTATTTGAAAAATCCGCGTTTCGATTCCACACGATGGACACAGCAGATAGCCCAATGTGGCCTTATTATTAACTAATAATTGGTTTTAATAGCGACCTCTGTCAGTAGAACATGGGAACCAACAGGAAAACAATAAGCCTTAAATATTTCTCCGCCTCGTCTGTTTCCGCTGCTCTGCTGACAAATGCAATCAAAATATAGTGTCGTGGTGCTTGGTGTTTAGTCACCCCACATTCGTTATACGACCTAATTCCAGTTCTAAACTTGCTCTATTCAAAAGTCAGCATTGTGATTTCTGTTGTTTCCTGTCGAAACGTCCAGCCTAGAAAGGTCAAACAATACGTAATAATGTCGCTCGAGGTTGATGACGTGCAACAGCCATTCCTAATTAATAAGTGACACAAAGGGGGAGGCGGATCCCCGCTGGTGGGACATCAGTAAGTTTGGGGACTTACAATTTTAATATTCATGCGAATTACATAGTAGAGACCCTAGTGTGCTCAAAAACAACTAAGACTAGAAAGAACGGAGCAACTCTGGGAGCTACGGCTGAAGGGTTGAGCATGTTTAGAGAATAGTCTCGAATTCACGACTCGAACAACTTGTTTAACCACCAAGCCTTCACAATAACTTATTTTGAACATTAATTACATTATTCTCAACAATAGTTAAGTGTGTTCTTAGACACAATACCTTCAAATCTGCAATAAAAATTACCAATTACAATTAGAACTTGAAATATGAAAGTTATATTTAGAACGAGTACAGACGTTTAGCACCAAGTACGTCATCAGGTGGTTATATGACCAATGTATGGAATGTGAGGTATGTACAACCGGAATACTTATAATTGACTTTAATTGAAGAACAAACGACTATACGTACATTCTCGTGTTTTTAATTGATGTCTGGTCTCTATGTTTTTTAATTAAAACGTTTCCCTTATTTCCCTTTTATTAATAACGTTGTCTTTGTGTTGAATTCGAAATGTTTGGTCTTTGCGGATTACGAGATCAATCATCTGGAAAAATCATCATTGAAAAATTTCTTGAAATGTCAAAAAAATTCAGTCTGTATTTTAAAAAACTAGTTTTTGTCACAACAGACACTGCTCCCTCTCTGACTGGGGCAAAATTAGAATGTTTCTCTTTTGAAGTATCATTTAATTGAAAATAATGTGAAGTCCATACTGCCATCTTTCCATTGCATTTTGCATCAGGAAATTTATGTGCTCAGATGTCTAAAAGTGATGAATTGAAAAATTTGTTGGACATTGTTGTAAAAAATTGTGAATTATATTAGAAGTGAAAGCTCTCTCATCTATCGACAGTTTGTTGAGTCTTTGAAGAAAAGCAGTGACTGTACTTTTCATGATTTTACTGATTTTGCAAATGTAATATGGTTAAGTAGAGGAAAAGTCTTGGAACGATTTACTTCCTTATTTCCTGAAATAAAAGAGTATCTTGTTGAAAAAGGTAAGACTGAAAATTGCCCTGAAATTGAAACTTTGTCATAGTAGTGTGATTTACACTTTCTGTGCAACATGATGGCTCACTTGAATAATTTGAATACAAAGCTTCAAGGAAGAGGTAAAATAATAACCCGGCAATCACAGTCTATTCACGAATTTCAGTTAAAGCTAAACCTCCTTGTGGAACAGTTACAAAAGAATGATTTGACACATTTTGTAAAGTTGAATAGTTTTCTAGAAAATAATAATGACTATGATTTCTCTGATGCTAAAGATGATCTCTATGTAAACTGGATCAAAAATTTGAATCACATTTCTACGAATTTAAAAATTTCAATTTGACTTAAGAAATTTCAGTAAGGAAATTACGTCTTTTTTGTCTTTGGATAAATGTGAATTTGAAGACGGCATGCTTTCCCTGCAAAGTGTAAAACATATAAAAGGTAAACAAAAATGTTCTATCAGAGAGATATGGCTTACTATTCTGATAAATGAGATTCTTCCAAATTTAAAGATAGCAATTTCAAAATTATTTTCCATGTTTTGATCCACATATGTGTGTGAACCAACATTTTCTACGCTAGATTTTCTCAAGTGTAGATACAGATCTCCGCTTACTGACATAAACTTAGAGGCAGAGATACGATGCTCATTGATCATAGATATTAAGCTAAATTTAATAAAACTTTTTTACGAAACCCCCCATCAATTTTCACATTAAAGGTTAGTTGAAATGCAATTACTTTGATTAAACTAACATCTTTCTTCTTTTTTTTTTAATAGTGTGGCTAACGTTGTTTTCATTAGTTACAGTTGTGGCCACTATGAAAAATAAGTTGCCCACCTCTGCTTTAGACCACTGGGGTGGTCATTCGTTTGACAAACTCTCGACATCTCCCCTGGCTACGACTTTATATGTGGTTATATGGAAATAAATAACAAAAATGGAACGAAAATTTAACCGAAATAAGCGAGTCAAACTTAAACAGTTCCAGCGAATTTGTTATTCGTGAAATTTATCTCCAACTTATTAGCAGAAGCCAAGACGGTGACATCCAATCTACCAGTATGGAACAAAACCTTGACCTTAAGCTCACAGGTTGAAACCAAGACATTGATCTCGAATATATTAGTTAAATTCAAGAATCTGACCTCAAACCTATCAGCTGAAGTCAAGCCATTAATCTCTAAGATATGTATAGAAACCAAGAACGTAGTCTTCAACGTACCAGTTGAAATCGAGACCTCGACCTTTAACCTACTAGTTGAAACTAAACCTAGAACTTTAAACCTGTCAATAGAAGCTACAGCCCTGACCTCTAATCTACCCGTCGCACCAAACATACTTGTCCTTTCAGCCATGAGAGCGTTATAGTATGACGGTCAATCCCACTATTCGTTGGTAAAAGAGTAGTCCAAAAGTTTGCGGTGGGTGTTCGTGACTAGCTGCCTTCCCTCTAGTTTTACACTGCTAAATTATGGACGGCTAGCGCAGATAGCCCTTGTGTAGCTTTGCGCGAAATAAAAAACAAACAAACAAAAAACAATCTAACTTACCAGTTCAAATCAGAGCCTTAATCTCAAATCTACCAGTTGAATCCAAGGCCTTGACCTCAAACATACTAATATAATTCAAGACGTTGACCTCTAATCTGTTATTACAATACAATACTTTTACCTACAATCTACAGCAGTAGCTAAGGCCTTGCCCTTCAACCCACTAGATGAAGTCAAAACACCGATCTTAAATCTATTAGTAGTTGACCACTGACCGACTAGAAGTCAATCATTAAGGTTTTCTTTCTCTCTTGAGCCAACTTAGTTTGTTTGAGCCTTTTGTATTAGAAACATCATCAAGAACAATCATAATCACCGAACTCAACAACAAGAAGACCAACTTCAAAGCGACCGCGAATAAAAACTTCAAACTAAAAGAGGAAAAACAAAATCTAATAATATGTGATTACAATTTAAAAACACAAACTGATTTTGAGAGAAAGTAGTAAACATTAACCCTTTCATGTGTCAGTTCAGTATATATATATATATAACAGGAGGAAACGCTCAAGTGGAGGCTAGTGTTAGCGTGTTGGGCTGAGGATCGTAGGTTCTTGTGTTTGACACGCGATTCTACAAAACAACTTCGCAGTTTCAGCTTTGGGTGCGTTGCAAGAGTGACAATCAACCTTGCTATGTTGCTGAGAATATTCGCTACAGAGGACGGATATTTTACACCAGTTACCATCTCTTTGGTTTTTAGTTCACATTAGGAAATACAGGGGTCTCTAACGTGGCTTTTAGCCCATTTTGTTTATAAGTTGTCTTGAGATGAGCGAATATTATTAAATAGTAACAATTTTTTTTTTAAATATAATACTCAACATACCATAATATTTGTTGTTCATTGACAAATAAAATGAATCCAGACTTTCGTGATTCCTGCTTGGGAGCGCTAGTTGTGCTATACCCAATGGTCAAATTCTTTTTTTCGAACACAGGATAGTGGCCCAAGAGTTAGCTGTGGGCACTCACATTTTGCCCTCGCGCTAGTATGTCATTTCAGATATTGAAACGGCTATGTGCAAAATGTGTGATCTTCCTGTTTATTGTTAAGCACAGAGCTACACAGTAGATTATGTGTGATATGCCCACCGAAGAACATAAACAGCACCTAACAGAACATATTTCCAGTCTGTAACAGGAGAGAACTGGGTAGGTGTCTCTGTTCTGCCAGTACAGGTGATTTTCTCGTAAGCGGGGTGGAGTGGGTGGTTGTTTCACGTTAGCTAGGTTTTATAATGTAATCTAGCTACTGGAATATAAATAATTCAATACGCTTACACGAGTTTTTATATTTCTAGAATGGTATTATAAATTTATTACATCTTGACCACAAGGTGCGCCTACTATAAACCTGATGTCAACATTTAATTTTTGTACGTGTTCAAGCGAACGTCACAACACTGATCAGTTTAATCTACAGGTGGCCTTGTGTCCAGTCAACTTGTAGGGTATTAAATAATGATATATTCTGAATCAGTAATTAACGTGTTGTTAATTGGACTAGCTGTTTTCTAATTAAAGTAGACAACACGTCAAGAAAGGAGGTCATTACGTAAGTCTCTACCTCAGATTTGGAGTCGAGCGCCCCATCCACCCGGCCATGCGATTTGTTTGTCTGTATTTTACGAGGTGTATTACTTTACAAACGAAGTAGAGAGGTAAATCATTACATAAGTCTCCGATTCTTCAGAATCGTTAAATAATAATGGAAGATTTAGTGCTGAAAATCTGAAATTTTTAGAATCTTAGTTATGATTAACAGAAAATTCGGGGATTTTGCGTCAACACGTCTGCCACGGTGTCCAGAAACAAATTCGACTTTACAAGCTACATACGAAGAAGTGTTTAGAAAGGTTTCTCCATACAAAACAATCAACTCAGACTTTTTTTTAATGTGTGTGTTTTTCTTATAGCAAAGCCAAATCGGGCTGTCTGCTGAGTTCACCGAGGGGGATCGAACCCCTGATTTTAGCGTTGTAAATCCGGAGACTTACCGCTGTACTAGCGGGGGGCTTTTGTTAATCAAAGGCTGTTGAAAAAATCTTGAAGGACGAGTTGTGAAAATATTCTTCTGGACAAGTACGGAGCCTGGCGAAAGGCATAGCTTGGCTAAAACTTTAGGATCCATTGTTCGATGTGTCAACTATTACCCCATACCGGGTTGCAAAACTTTTACTCACTCTCGCATGTAAGAAATAAAATAAAAAGAAGGCTTAATTCCAATCTCCAGTGACTTCAGTGGATAAGAAACACGAATATCACAAAATGTGAGTTACCAACGTTTGGAAATTTCACGGAAAGCCACGTAAGGGCTACCTGCATACAGCCGTTCTTAATTTTGATCTGGTAGCTTAAGAGAAATACATTTAGCCAACAGCAGTACCCACCGCCAACTCTTGGGTTACTCTAATCCGATAGAATAATGTGATCTGCTTCTGTCGTTTATAGCGCATCCAGAGCGCGTTGTTTTTCTTTGTGGCAACACGTCGCGACCCACGTATAAAAGATCAAATAATTCGTAATTTAATTTAATATAAATATTGGGGCAAATGTTTCAGTAGTTACGATGTTTTATATAATTTGTTGTTTGAGGTCCCTCGCTTGGACAGTTTATGGACGTAAAACTCTGAAATTCGGGGTTCGTTTTCCCGCAGTTGACACAGGAGACAGTCCAAGATATTTGTTTAAATGTACAGCTACACAGTAAACCATCAGCACTCTGTACACCACGAGGAATCGAGCCCGGGATTTAGCATTATAAATCTTAAGGTTTGCGGCTGAGTCGTCGATAGGAGTTATTTTAGAACCAATATAAGTTTATACTTTAGTGCACTAGTGACGTATGAAATAAATGTTTATATCAGTAGTTCTTTAAATCTAGTTAAAAGTTAGTACATATTTAATATTAGTGTTAGAAGTTTTGCTCAAATGCTCTTTATTTTTTATAATTCTATGTTTAAGAATTTCTCATATATATTGAAAAATCCGCCTCTGCTACAGAAGTAAGTCTACGGATTTACAACGCTAAAATCAGGAATTCGATTCCCCTCGGTGGATTTAGCAGATAGTCCGATGTGGCTTTGCAATAAGAACCCCCCCCCCCACACACACACATGTTAAAAATGCACATAAAAGTATTTACTACCTTACCTTAAATTTACAGGATTGAATTTAATAAAACTTTCAAAAACCACCGAATGTGTAAAAATGACGTTAATTCTTAACACATACTGGATGTGTTTTATTTAACACTCACGAGTCGTTTAGTTACTTAAATAGTCAATAAAATTTAAAGCATTAAGAAATATTCGAAAGAAACAAATTATTGTAACTGTCTGAAACAAACGTCCCCTAGTGGCACGTCTTCGAACGTACAACGCTAAAAACCAAATTTCGCTACTTGTGGAAAGCAGAGCACAGATATTCAAGGTGTAGCTTTGTGTTTGACCGCAAAACAAAGAAACCGCAACAACAACAACAACAACAAAAAAAAAAAACACGAGGTAATAGCGTTAGTCTGATATGATAATAGAAAGTTTGTCCATAATACTGATTTTTAATGTTGATTAAGAAAAAAAAACACACTTTGTTTGTTGGTTTTGAAATTCGCGCAAACCTACACGAAGGCTATCTGCGCTAGCCGTCCCTAATTTAGCATTGTAAGACCAGAGGGAAGGCAGCTAGTCATCACCACCCACCGCCAACGTTTGGGCTACTCTTTTACCAACGAACAGTGGGATTGACCGTCACGTTATAACACCCCCACGGATGAAAGGACGAGCACGTTTGTTTTGACGGGGATTCGAATCTGCGACCCTCGGAAAAAAGGAAAGAGAACAATTATAATAACCAAACTATATTTTCCATAATCAGTGCCGACGAGGCTTTACGGTTAATACCAGATCTCGTGGGGGGCGTTATAATGTGACGGTCAGTCCCACTATTCGTTGGTAAAAGAGTAGCCCAAGAGTTTGCGGTGGGTGGTGATGACTAGTTGCCTTCCCTCTAGTCTTACACTGCTAAATTAGGAGCTGCTTGCGCAGGTAGCCCTCGTGTAGCTTTGTGCGAAATAACAAAAAAATCAAACAAAGTGTTTGCCCTCCCTTCTGGTGTCCAAAATTAGGAGCAGCAAAATTAGCTTTGTGCAAAATTCAAAAACAAAACAAAACAATAATTTAAATTAGTGGCTCCTACACCAGATTTGTAAAATATGTATCTCTTGGAAGTTTCTTGTCATGTGTCTTTTCTTCTTGTGGTTCAGCGGTTTGCTTGAGTGGCTGTAATAACGCCAAAATTTGGGGTTGTATCTCAGTGGTAAACACAGTAAGCCCATTGTGCTGAACAAAAAAGTAAATGTTTCCCAAAAATATTTTAATTCTAACAACAACAGTACAAAATCGACAGTTTATAAAACATTGTACTTACTACCAGGGTAAGATGATCATACTTTAGCGCCCTCTATATTAAATTTTAAGTTATTACAAGTGACTTTTTTTTTCTTTTTCTCATCGTATTCTTCTAAATGCCGTAACAAGTCATTCAAAGAAGCTGAAATAAAGCTAAAACTTCCTGGTTTCATGTTAACATGTTCATTTTTAGGAACACGTCATGGAGATACTGTGACTAATTAAGGAATGTCGAAACTATGCACTATGTACCTTATAGAATAACGTGAATTTCCGAACTTGCTAGGACTACATTTTTGAAGTCAGAGCATACTATCGACTTTTTCTAGACTTGTTCTCAAAGTTAAACAAGGTTTTTCTACCGGCATTAGCCGACCTTAGTTTTAATCTGATAAGCTAAAGGGCGGACAGCTAGTGAACAGCATCTACACCGCCTTCTCTCGGGCTATTTTAATCGAATAGTGATATTGGATTGTTGCTTTTATAACGCACCTGCAGCCCAAAAAATATAAAAAGCTGTTTTTTTTTCTCGCAATAACGGGACGCGAACCTGAGATCCTTTGACCTATGGTCCAAAGAAGATAAACGAAATGACAAGCAACATAGAAGCGCAAATAATTCTAAATAAATCAGTAACTAAAATTTGCTGAAGTTTGTTTGTTGGAAGTCAAGCACATATCTACGTGATGGGCTATCTGTGTTCTGTCTACTAAGGGTAACAAAATCACTTAAATTGAGTTCAAGACTAATATAATTTGTACAATGTAGAGTGGGATTACAACTTTCACTGAGAAAACTTCATTTAGTATTTTCAACATAGACAATATGAACTAAGTGGTCATGTTTAGGAACGTAAATCCCCCCCCCATATCCGCTGAAGTTAAGTGTAAACTTTTAAATCATTCGAAATCGTTCGTTCTTCGCTAGTATTCATTTACACTACCGTTAGTTTCACTTGTATTTCTTTCTTAAATTGTAATTAGGAGTAACCTCATACTATCCGCCTTCCCCTCAAAAGATGAAATAAGTAGTTTTAATAATGTCAAAGGTTAATAGTTCATTTGCCCACTTCTGTCATCGCCACCTACTTTTGTATTCCTTTAATTAGTGAAAAAATCGAGAAACCTGTGGTGGGGTTGGCAGTATACCTCCCCGAGTTGAAATTAATACTTTGAATTTCTATAGAGATGTAAAGATGATGACTGTACTATGGCATTAAATATAAGGCTGCTTTCTTATTACTCCTCAGTTGCACAGAGGAATGTCTGCGGACATACAATGCTAAAAACCGGGTGTCGATACCCATGGTGGGCAGAACACAGACAGGCCTTTGTGTAACTTTGTGCTTAATTACAAACAACAACAATCCTTTTTTATTATTACTTTAATATACTTATAGAAGTAAGAACTGTCTTGGAAACAACAGCTTACAAACCAGATACGGATCTTATATGATATTCTATAGAAGTAAGAACTATCTTGGAAACAACAGCTTACAAACCAGATACGGATCTTATACGATATTCTATAGAAATAAGAACTGTCTTGGAAACAGCAGCTTACGAACCAGATACGGATCTTATACGATATTCTATTGAAGTAAGAACTGTCTTGGAAACAGCAGCTTACGAACCAGATACGGATCTTATACGATATTCTATAGAAGTAAGAACTGTCTTGGAAACAGCAGCTTACGAACCAATAGGGATCTTATACGATATTCTATAGAAGTAAGAACTGTCTTGGAAACAGCAGCTTACGAACCAGATACGGATCTACGATATTCTATAGAAGTAAGAACTGTCTTGGAAATAACAGCTTACAAACCAGATACGGATCTTATATGATATTCTATAGAAGTAAGAACTGTCTTGGAAACAGCAGCTTACGAACCAGACACGGATCTTATACGATATTCTTTCTGGAACTGAAATCATTAAAATAAAAACGTATAAACGAATTACTGATCACTAGCATTATCTAAAAAGTATTAATGCCACCTTTGGGGAGGAGGTATCTTGAAGTTAGTCCTCCAAATTTAAATTCATCCCTATTTTGAAAGAGTTTATTTATTTGTCGAATTTCGCGCAATGCTACTCGAGGGCCAGATTTGCTAGTCGTTCGTAATCTAGATGTGTTCGATAGGTTACTCAACAACACCCACCGCCAACTCTTACTCTTTACCAACGAAAAATAGGATTAAGCATGTTCAATGACGGGATCCGAACCCGTAATCCGCAGCCAGCGAGTCGACTGCTGTAACCACCAGGCCTTGTTGTATGTGAAACACAGAGTACAAAATTTAAGTACTTACGAAACACAAACGCTTCTGTTTTTTAATTCATTATAACAATTCCTAATTTAGAACTACTGTCCAGAGCAAGGAAAACGAATAAACAGCGCCTGCCGTCCATTTTTAACGGAATAGTTAGGTTAAATTGAGTGTATGACAATTGAAGGCTTAACCACGATATCTATAAAATAATTATATTAGCTGGTATGTGTTACGTCATATATCTCGTACGTGGTTTAACCAAGAACCATGAACTTTAGTTCACTGTTGGATGTTTCACCCACTAGGGGCGCCAAATGTCTACCTAATAAGCCGTTATTTTAATTCTGGTAAAACAAGGGATAAGCTCCCATACATGTTCTATATTGTAGTTAGCGATGAAACACGTTTTCAAAGAAAGAAAAAGAAGCAACTTAGATCCTTGACAGGTTCTATGAACCCATTTTTATTTCTTATGACAAAACACCTAATGGCCAAGTCTTTGAAGCCTGAATGTGACAGTATCCAGTTTTCAAATAACTAGGAAAAGACAAAAAAGAAACAAAAATTATAACACCAAATTATACTACTTTTATTTTGTCGAGTAGTTAGACTTAGGCCTAATTTCATGGCTTTAAAAAGTCATGCTGGACCGACATTAAAACGTCAATGAGTGCATTTGATAGAGAAGTTCTTAAACCTTGTGCAAAACTGAACGAAATTTTAATATTATATTCTTCTCTGGTAAGGCTTTTAATGACTTCTCTGAATAAACATTATTGTGCTACAAACAAAAGAAGTCACGAAATCGTTAGACAATAATCGCTGTTCTGGTGTCTTATGGCCTGTCGTGATTTTCTGTCCACAAATAAACAAACGCATTTCCTTTACGAAAAGACGCCCTTCTGCTATAGCTCGTGAAGGAATCTTGTTCAAGAAATTACTGGTTGACGAGAGATAAGAATACCAGACAGTTAAATTACGTCGAACATGTTGCTATGACAAAGGCATTAGGCACGAGGGTTAACAGTAAAAAAATAAACAATCTTATCTATGCTTGTTAGAGTACGTTTAAAACACATTTTGGATTGTTTTTTGAACATGCTATCAAACAAACACTACCAAACTATACAAACGCGTCGATATTGAAGTTCGGGCTGTTGCAGAAGTCAAAGAATGTCTGCACTTTTAACAATGTTATACTGCACTGATTTTACGTTGGTTATGCAATAAATGCACATGGGACACATGCAAGTTAACAATGATAACTCCGTAGAGATATACGTAATTCAGCAAAGCTGCCTTGAAGGGGCGGGACATGTGTCTCAAAATTCAAAGACCTTTCCTGTAAGAAAAACAAAAAAAACTTCCGAATTTCCACGAAGCATCCCTCGTGTACATTCGGTCATCAAACCACACCTGTCTTATTTCTACTTTAAGGATACGAATCTCATACTGACAGGATTAAAATATATGTATATGTATAAACATGCAACCAATGATCCATTTCTTGTCTGATTGATCAAGAGAAGATTAGCGACCGATCATTTGCATCTTGATTGGTTAAGCGGCAACACCATAAAAGTTATGACTTTCCAAAATATGTTCACACCATCGACAGGTGGTTTAAGTTGTACGAACCTGGACAAAGAAATTGTATTTAATAACTACAGACAGTAACTGGTATCTTTCAGTTTGCAGTGCGCTCGCGCAACACTCACAGCAACGGTTACTACCCGGTCTTTAGTCTGTTTCTAAGAAGTGAAACCCAAGACTGAGCTAGTCGGGGCAAACTGCAGGCTATCATTGTGCTCCAAAAGAGTGACTGATAGACGACCCTACACTCCTCCCACTCCTCGCTGGTGGACGCCCTGTGATAAGATCCTATATTCGTAAGATACGAGCTCGCGTTACGCAATCGTTTCATTGTTATAATTATCACATTTGTAAATTATCATTAGACATCGTTTTTAAATACATGTCAGCATAAAATTATGATTATTAATTATTGAAACGATATTGGAAAACCAAATTATATTTAGTCACTAATACGACTAATGTTACAATTATTGGAGTAAATCACTTGGATCAAGAGTTGCTCTGATATTTTAAAAGATATAGCAGTATTACATTTATTGCGTGTGAAGTGTTATATGGTTTTAAAAGATATAGCAGTATTACATTTATTGCGTGTGAAGTGTTATATGGTTTTAAAAGATATAGCAGTATTACATTTATTGCGTGTGAAGTGTTATATGGTTTTAAAAGATATAGCAGTATTACATTTATTGCGTGTGAAGTGTTATATGGTTTTAAAAGATATAGCAGTATTACATTTATTGCGTGTGAAGTGTTATATGGTTTTAAAAGATATAGCAGTATTACATTTATTGCGTGTGAAGTGTTATATGGTTTTAAAAGATATAGCAGTATTACATTTATTGCGTGTGAAGTGTTATATGGTTTTAAAAGATATAGCCGTGTTCCACCT
Source organism: Tachypleus tridentatus (assembly GCF_004210375.1). NCBI lineage: Eukaryota > Metazoa > Arthropoda > Merostomata > Xiphosura > Limulidae > Tachypleus > Tachypleus tridentatus. The sequence goes on from NC_134831.1 coordinate 177,685,897, forward strand.
GCTCCCTGTGAAGTAGTATATGATTTGAAGGATATAGCTGTGTTCTATCTGTTCTGTGTGAAGTGGTATATCATTTTAAAATATGTAGCCGTGTTCCACCTGTTCCCTGTGAAGTAGTATATGATTTGGAGGATATAGCTGTGTTCTATCTGTTCCGTGTGAAGTGGTATATGAATTGGAGAATATAGCTGTGTTCTGTCTGTTCTGTGTGAAGTGGTATATCATTTTAAAATATATAGCAGTCTTACATGTGTTTCATTTGAAGTGGTATATGATTTTAAAAGATATAGCAGTATTCCATCTGTTCCCTGTGAAGTTGTATATGATTTAAAGGATATAGAAGTGTTCCATCTATTCCGTGTGAGATGGTATATGATTTAAAGGATATAACGCTGTTCCATGTGTTCCATGTGAAGTGGTATATGATTTTAAGGATATAGCAGTGTTACATCTGTTTCGGGTGAAGTTGTATATTATTTTAAAAGATATAGGAGTGTTCCATCTGTTCCATGTAAAGTGGTATATGATTTAAAGGATATAGCTGTGTTGCATCTGTTCCGTGTGAAGTGGTGTATGTTTTAAAGGATATAGCAGTGTTACATGTGTTCCATGAACAGTGGTATATGAATAAAAAGATACAGCAGTGTTACAATTGTTCCATGTGTAAAACAAGGACGGAAAGATGATTCTGATCACAGAAATTTCTTTGAAATACAGGGTTACAGACTATTTAATAGGGATAGGAAACACTGGATGAAAAAATCCCAGGTCCGATAACTGTTACATCAGCTGTTAATGGAAAAGATTATTCTATGTCACTAACAGATATTGAACAAAGTAAACCTGAGAACGCAGCATGAAAAGGGGTAGGACGGCCATTTTGACTACCACTCCTTGCTTGAAGGGATTACAAGTGGAAAATGGCAACGTTGGCAAGTAAAGGAAAGCATCAGCGAAGGTCGAGTTACCTGAGGAAGAGGGAAAGGAAAGAAGAGAAAAGGAAGGGTTAAAGATAAAACCGTGTGGGATGATAGAGACGTCTCTTGCATTTAATGTTCAGGTCTGTATTCTGAATCGAAAATCGGAGAACGTGGATCAAATGTGACACCTGCAACGATTGGGTCCACCAAGAATTTGCAGAAGCCACTGATGGTGAGGATGATTTGAATTACCAATTCTGGACTAGAATGTTTAAGCTTGTGTTTGATGCAAAATAAAGAAACATGGCAATGTAATGGGTAAGAAACAGAGAAAAACAAAATGTTGAAAAATGAAACATTCCTTTGAACAGTCACATGTGATGAAAACGAAATCTCTTAGATGGGGTATAAAATGACCCTAAACATGTGATACGGAAATTGTGTGCATTTACGATAACTTAGTATTGATTATTAACACCTTTAAACTCGAAGACATTAAACTCTGGTTTCTGTCCTATGGAGAAGAAGGAAATTTCACTTTGTCCTTCACTACTGGGGCAAAGAGGAATTTTCATGATTTTTATAATTTCATGTACTTCAAACAAAGGCTTAGTTAAAATGAACTTTGCTTACGCCACATTGAAGTGTTGATCCCATCTGGTATAAAAATAACCAAGGTTTGGCCCTGCATTGATGTTCTAGGCGAAAGAACAAAGGAAATTTAGGTGGTATACGTGATCTGGTCTCTCCTAACTAGAGGACGTGAACAGAAAGGTCAAGGAACATTGAAAAAGTGGATGATGTGAACAAAAAGGTTAAAGAACATTGAGAAAGTGGATGATGTGAACAGAAAGGTTAAAGAACATTGTTTGAGAAAGTGGACAATGTGAACAGCAAGGTTAAGGAATATTGTTAGAGTAAGTGGAGAATGTGAACAGAAAGGTTAAGGAATATTGTTAGAGTAAGTGGAGAATGCGATCAGAAAGGTTAAGGAATATTGTTTGAGTAAATGGACAATGTGAACAGAAAGATTAAGAAATATTGTTTAAGTAAGTAAACAATGTGAACAGAAAGGTTAAGGAATATTGTTTGAGTAAGTGAACAATTTGAACAGCAAGGTTAAGGAATATTGTTTGAGGAAATGGACAATGTGAACAGCAATGTTAAGGAATATTGTTTGAGTAAGTGAGCAATGTGAACAGCAATGTTAAGGAATATTGTTTGAGTAAGTGGACAATGTGAACAGCAATGTTAAGGAATATTATTTGAGTAAGTGAGCAATGTGAACAGCAAGGTTAAGGAATGTTGTTTGAGTGAGTGGACAATGTGAACAGCAAGGTTAAGGAATGTTGTTTGAGTAAGTGAACAATGTGAACAAAAAGGTTAAGGAATATTGTTTGAATAAGTGGACAATGTGAACAGCAAGGTTAAGGAATGTTGTTTGAGAAAGTGGACAATGTGAACAGAAAAGACAAAAAGAAGCAGTGTTTCAGTCAGGTGACGAACTTTGATTTCATACGACATAAACCTCTATTTCTGAACGTTTCAGTTGCTCACCTTACCCAAGTCGCAATATGAGGGTCTCGTGTTAGAATTTATCACCAAATATGTTTGCCCTTTCAGTCTTGGGGTGTTATAATGTCACAGGGAATCTCATCATTCCTTGGTAAGATGTTGACTAACCGCCTTCGATCTATCTATAACTTCACAGTTAGGAACGTCTACTGCTGATACCTCTTAAGTAGCTTTGGGCAAAATAAAAAAAAAAACCCTTTGAATAATGGATGAAGTGCCCTGGAATAACCAACTACAAAGCGAAATAAAGTTGGTTGAATTGCTCTGAAGACGTGAAACTAAGTGTATGATTTATTGTTTAATAAAGGGCTGCTTTTACCAAGAAACAGTCGACACATACTGTGAATATGATTCAATAAGTGATAGAATGTGTGTTCTTTGAATTACATTTGGCTTGTCGTAATTTCGGCTTAAATTAGTTATATGGAAATTTAACAAGTAATCCAACATATAGTTATTAGATAGAAACTAATAATGGTAATGAAAGGTTATATATAATGATAACCTGAGTGATACGGACTCTTGTTTGTTTGTTTGTTTTGGAATTTCGCACAAAGCTACCCGAGGGCTATCTGTGCTAGCCGTCCCTAATTTAGCAGTGTAAGACTAGAGGGAAGGCAGCTAGTCACGAACACCCACCGCAAACTTTTGGACTACTCTTTTACCAACGAATAGTGGGATTGACCGTCACATTATAACGCCCCCACGGCTGGGAGGACGAGCATGTTTGGCGCGACTCGGGCGCGAACCCGTGACCCTCAGATTACAAAGCGCACGCCTTAACGCGCTAGGCCATGCCAGGCCCGATACGGACTCTACTATTATCTGTTTGGGTGTATCTCTTTTCTTTTTGTTGTTTACTAAAAATGAGGTGTGAGAAAAAAAAATGTAAAAGACGTCGTTTAGATGAAAACTTTTACTTGGCACATTGTTCATTGTTTAACAATGAAAAAATTAGAACATAGCACAAACTGTTTCAAAAATACGAACCCTCAATTTCTGAGGGTTTCATTTTGAATGAAAATTTTTATTTGATTTCCAAGTTTAACGATAAAAAAACTCCCATATTTTAATACATGATTTATTAACAGCAACTTTAACCCACGGGTTTTCCTTTTAAATATTTATAGACAGAAACTAATTCCTTAGAAATATCGGTAATACTGAAGAAGTATGCTGTTCGTTTCTAAAACCAATATGATTCTGTGAAACCGTTAGAAACCAAAGGTACTTTAAACAATTAATTGGAACCATCCTAAATCGACAAGGCCTTTCACTGCAGTTTGAAAATTTTCTAGAATGATTTTATACTGTTAAACTCAAACGATGTACACCACTTTTTGGATCCATTTAAAATCGTCAAAACATTTTAACGCAAAGGATTTTAACGCTATTCGGGGCTCGGCATGGCCAAGCTTGTTAAGGTTTTCGACTCGTAATCCGAGGGTCGCTGGTTCGAATCCTGGTCGCACCAGCCATACTCGCCCTTTCAGCCGTAGGGGCGTTATAATGTCACGGTCAATCCCACTATTCGTTGTAAAAGAGTAGCCCAAGAGTTGGCGGGGGGTGGGGATGACTAGCTGCGTTCCCTCTAGCCTTACACTGCTAAATTAGGGACGGCTAGCACAGATAGCCCTCGAGTAGCTTTGCGCGAAATTCAAAACAAACTTTTAACGACGATATTCAAACCACGATTCTAACGATTAACGGAATTTTAATCAGAATTTTAACAGTTAATGAGATTTTAACATACTCGATTTCCTGTGAGATGAAACTTTTTTAGAAATTCGCCAGAATTATGTTCCTAAATTTGAATATTATGAGTATGATTTAATTTTAGGTTTTACGTTTCTTTTTCTTTCTTTTTTTTACATAAAGTACTTAGTTTCTGTGTTTCGTATATAATTACAGTATTTTTCTGTGAATCTCTACAGACTATTGCGTGAATTTTTTGTAACAGAATTTTAGTTACACAACGGCTATACATGGATCAAGTTGAATTAGGATTTCACCATGGATACACAAGAAGACGAAATATCTTCATTTCCTTTATACGAATCTTTCGTTTGGAATCAGTTTCGTCTTCTTTCCTTTAATTTCATTACTGTTTCTTCTTCTAGTTTCAATCAAAAACGTTCCGAATTTTCTCCTTTGCTTTAAAATTCAATGTTTGAACGTTTAGGGTTCTCTTGGTTTCGTGAGTTATATATTTGAGGGCGCCGTGGCTAAGTTGGTTAAAACACCTGTCTAGGAAATCGCGAGTTCGATTCTCGCCGGTGCATTTAAAAAGTTTATCAAATTTACTTTATTTCATTTCGAAGTACGACAAGAAATCTATTTTTATTTTGCCCTCCAGTAGCACAGTGGTATGTCTGCGGACTTATACACTAAAAACCGGGTTCCGATACCCGTGGTGGGCAGAGGACAGATAGCCCATTGTGTAGCTTTATGCTTAATTCAAAACAAACAAACTCTTGGTTTCGCAAGAGAATTGGCTCGAAATTCTAGCTACAACAGATTCTGAGAAATCATTAGGAAAAGAAAACTCCTATAGAATTCTTCGAAACGTTCAACTGATGATTCAGTAAGGGTTTACTTCTTAGTTATAATCTAATTCTAACATTGAAATAATCAACCTTTCTTATATTTGAAAACTAAAGACAAAGGTTGAACTGTTAGCTCTATTTGTTGTACTGCTACACGAAATGAAACATGTAGGTTTAATAATCCTGTCCAACAGAAATAAACGCTATTTCTTCGGTTTAATATATTAACTCTGTCCAACAGAAATGGCCCGGCATGACCACGTAGGTTAAGGCGTTCGACCCGTAATCTGAGGGTCGTGGATTCGAATCTCGGTCGCACCAAACATGCTCGCCCTTTCAGCTGTGGGGGAGTTATAATGCGACGGTCAATCCCACTATTCGTTGGTAAAAGAGTAGACCAAGAGTTTGCGGTGGGTGGTGATGACTAGTTGCCTTCCCTCTAGTCTTACACTGCTGAATTAGGGACGACTAGCACGATTAGCCCTCGAGTAGCTTTGCGCGAAATCCAGACCAAACCGACAGAAATAAACGTTATATCTTCGGTTTATTAAACTTGTCCGATAGGAGTAAATACTAGTTTTCAGTTTAACAGCCCTGCCCAACAGGAATAAACGCTATTTCGTCGGTTTAGTAAACTTGTCCGATAGGTATAAATACCAGTTATTCGGTTTAATAACGTTATCAGACAAGTATAAAAACTATTTATTTGACTTAGTAACTTTGTCGGTCAGGTTTGGTTTGTTTTGAATTTCGCGCAGGGTACACGAGAGTTATCTGTGCTAGCCGTCCCTAATGTAGCAGTGTGAAATTAGAGGGAAAGTTGCTAGTCATCACGATCCACCGCCAACTACGCTTTTGCCAACGAATAGTGGGATTGACCGAACATTTATAACGCCCCCACGGCTGAAAGGGCGAACATGTTTGGTGTTACTGGGATTGGAACCTGCAACGCTCGGATTACGCCCCTCGCTAGTACAGCGGTATGTCTCCGGATTTACAACGCTAAAAGCAGGGGTTCGATTCTCCTCGGTGGGCTGAGCAGATAGCCCTTTGTGGCTTTGCTATACGAAAAACAAACACACCCTCGGATTACGAGTTGAATGCCTTAACCACCTGGCCATGCCAGGAATAAACACTACAAATTATTTAGTTTATAAACCATGTACGATGACTAAAACGAATTAATGTTATTATTACATTGTGCTCAGTAACCTAATCCAACAACATCAAGTAACATCTTTTGAATGTGTGTGACAAGAATAAACGATAATTCGTGCAGATACACGCACAATAATTAATTATAAAAACTACAACTTCTTCACTTAAATTACATTATTTATCAACTACCTGTCTAAGAGAAACTGAATGTCACCGAAAGAACACATAAAAAAAATCATAATTTTCATGACATTAAAATTGTTCCAGACAATGAATATTGGTTGTGCAATATTCTCCATACTGAAACACATTTGAATTGAATCATCAAACTGGTACTGTTGAAATAGAAAGGGAGAGATGAAATAACAATAATGTTAGTTTGCAAGCTATACAAGGACACAGTGACACAGCGGTATGTCTATGAATTTAGGACGCTAGAAAGCGAGTTTCGATACGTATGGTAGAAAGAGCACAGATTGTGTGGCTTTTTTGTTTCAACAACAAACAAATACTGAAGCACAAGGACTACTTGAATATAACTGTCCTTAATGTTAAAATTGATATATTAGAGGAAAGTTAATCAACAGCACCCACCGCCAACTGTTAAGCTGCCCTAATTACTGGAACCATGTTAACTACTATACCGAGTCCACCTCGCGAACTTTGATTTATTTCTTTGTTTTTGAATTGCGCATAAAGCTACACTAGGGCTGTCTGCGCTAGCCGTCCTTAATTTTGCAGTGTAAGACTAAAGGGAAGGCAGCTAGTCATTACGACCCACCATCAACTTGGGTTACTATTTTACCAACAAATAATGGGAGTGACTGCAAGTTATAACGCAACTACGGTAGCAAGGGCGAACATATTGGGTGACATGGCGAGTTAAACCACCAACTTCCAGATGGTTAGGATGCTCGACTTGCAATCTGAGGGTCACGAGTTCGAATCACAGCCGTGCCAAACATGTTCGCCCTTGCAGCCGTAAGGGAATTATAAAGTAATAATTAATACGTGTGGCAGTGTGTGGTGATTACCAGCTCTTTTCCTTCTGTTTTTTTTTTTTTTTTAAATTAGGTATGGGCAGTGAAGATAGTCTTCGTGTAACTTTTGCGAAATTTGAAAACAAAAATACTTTCTTTGACATTGCTCCGCAGTAACATGGCGGTACGTCTTGAGGCTTGTAACTATAAAAATCGGGTTTTGGTACAGGTGGTGGGTAGAACACAGATAGGTTGTGTATCTTCGTGCTCAACTACAAACAAACTAATAAATCCTTGACGGTAGCTTCACGTGGTTTAGTACTGACGTCTTCGCCTATACGAGTCCTAATTCGCGACAATAAATCTTCAATTGTAGAATGGTTACCAAATTTGAGTCGTTCGTCCGTTTAATTCATCTATTCCTGCTCGATCTTATGAGGGTTATCCTAAGTTCATAATTGGTTCCTCAGTACCTCACAGTGACAAACATATTTGCTTTATAAATCTGTATCTCTTTATATAAATATTCTATTTTTAACTAATGTTTAATTTGTTAGGCCTGACTCTACTGTGGCAGACGTTGAAAATCACGGAAATCCAGTAGATGTTTACAGTCTGGAGTAAGTATTTCGTTACAAAGCAATGTTTTCAGATTGAGCACACAAACGCCATTTTCCCAAAAATTATAAACATTTTAATTTAAAATAAAAAATAAACTAAATGAGCTCAAGTCATCTTGCTGTTTATGTCCAAGTGATTTCCTGCAAATCGAGTATTTAGGAGGTCTTATGTAAATAAAGCATTGTTTTTGAATTTCGCTCGAGAGCTATCTGCGCATAAATAAAGCAAGAAGAAACATTTTACAAGGGTGTAGTTAAAGAAAAAAATGATATGTTAATTATAATCTATAGTTGTTGTCATATAGGGACGTAATTCTGTCGGTAGTCACTGGTACTTGAAACATGAGGGTCGCGGGTTCGAATCCCGTCCCACCAAACATCTTCGCCCTTTCATTTGAAAAGGCATTATAATGTGACGAGAAATTCCAGTATTCGTTGGAAAAAGAGTGGCCAAAATGTGGACAGTGAGTGGTGATGACAAGCTGCCTTCCCTCTCTTATTTCACTGTTAAATTAGGGACGGCTAGAGCAGAAACCTTTCGTGTAGCTTTGCGCGAAATTCAGAACAAACTACCAATCAAATGTTTTTGTTATCTTTACACATAGTTTTATTTTCAAAAACAGGTACACAGCTGAATGAAGTGGACGAAATTAGTGAAAGTGTTAATACTCATACCAGCCGTCCTGAGATACATTTTTACATCAAGTAGGTTTCTCGTCATCACGATACATCGATATTGTTTGATGTTAGAATTTTGAAATGTATACTAAACGTACGTATACATCTTGTAGATATTTGGAAGATACCAAGTAGCAAAACAAATATCCAAACGATTTGTCAAAAACGTCTCTTATCTCGCTTTCTTTCTTTTTCTCGAATCTCCAGGTGGGATAGTGGTGAGTCTACGGATTCACAATGTTAGAATCAGTGTTCGATTCCTCTCAATGGACACAGCAGGTAGTACAACTTGACTCTGCTATTAAACACACACATTTACATCAACTCTTCATCTTGGCAGTGCCCTCTGGTGGCTTAGTGACAAACCCTAGGACTTAGGATGATAAAAATCAAGTTTCGATACCCGTGTTGGGCGGAGCACAGGTAGCCCGTGGTGTAGTTTCGCGCTTAGCAACAAACTCATCGGGTCCTCGGATGAGATAACGATAAGTTTATAATGATAAAATTCAAGGTTCAATCACCATGGCGGACTCAGCGCAGATAACCCATCGCTTAGTGGTTTTGTATTGAAACAAACGAGTTGTCTTCAGGCAACTGAAACCTTTACACGTAGCAAATGGAACAAAGGAACTGGTTAAAAAAGTCATAACTTAAAATCAGGGGTTCGAATCCTCTCGGTGGTCACAGGAGATAGCTCGATATGGTTTTGCTATAAGAACACGCAGCCATACAGTGAGAGGTGGATGAAGGGGGAGCTAATTCGTTTCTCTTCATATTCCATCAATGAAGGACATGCCCGGCATGGCCAGGTGGCTATTGCGCTAGACTCGTAATCTGAGAGTTGCGGGTTCGAATCCCCGTCACATCAAACAGGCTCACATTTTCAGCCTTGGAGTCGTTATAAGTGACAGTCCATCCTACTGTTCATTGGTAAATGAATAGCTCAAGAGTTGGGCTAATCTTATACTGCTAAATTAGGGACGGATAGCGCAGATAGTCCTCGTGTAGCTTTGCGCAAAATTCAAAAACAAAACATTTTTCTCGCTTCCTCCTTGTGGCACAGCGGAATATCTGAAGACTTACAACGTTAGAATCCTAGTTTCGATGCTCGTAGTGGGCAGAGCACATATAGCCCATTCTATATATTTGTGCTTACTTACAAACAACATTTTTTCGAGCTATTCATGTAGTAGGGAAAAACAAGTCAATGAAAACTGCCTGTATTTCAGACGCGTCTTAAATATTATTATTTGAAGAAATGCACGTATAAAATTAAAAAAAATAATATATATATATTTTTAAATAGGTTTACACAAACAACTTCGTTGTCTGTATTCAGATAATGGTGTCGTCTTATTGCTTGAACAGTAACTGCTGAGCATTCTCAAAACATCACTGATTCAGCGCCAACTGGCTCTCGCTGAAAACACGTTAAAAGGTGACAGATGAAAATTCGACTGTATAGATCGTCAGTCACGTAACGCGTTTTATTTCATTCTTAGTGTGGAGATCATAAAGTCAAGTATGACGAAATTAACAGCAGACTCTCCAGACCCCCAGTCCTTCACAGGAACATTACACGGGGGCAGCTGTTTAACACATGACTGAATCAGACTTAACAAGGTAATTTTCTATCATGTGGTTAACTTTCATTGCAAACTGTGGTTATAATGCCAATCCCGCTTCTGTTTAGCAGCTAACGTCGTTATCGGTCTATTTGAAATCACTGATTATTGTATTACCAGCTCAACACTTAAGTTTCTGCTCCGTTTGTTTATTCTATTTTTATAAATATTAAAAATAACTTTGAACAGCCTAAATTAATGTCCTTTTCACACAGGCTCACTCGTCTTCACGTTTCGCTCCTGAGGCGCTTCTTTCAAGTGGACCTTCTTTACAGGGATTGGTTTGTTCGTTTTGCAGTCCACTAGGCGCGTTTTCCGGACGAAATGACATCAGCTCTTATTATAACGTAAACAAAAACGTCATAACACGTCACACACTTTTGTAGCTCATCCACAAAATGTGAAATTCCCCGTTAGTTGGCGGATAAAAAGTGGAATCTATAAAAGCATTAGGAGCATTTAGAAAAGATGTGGACGTATAGCAAGTGTCAGGGAGTGACTGCACGTGCTGTATAGGTCTATAGATATTTCCGTGACAGCGTTGTTTGGGTCTTTGCTGAGACGCCACATGACACTTCAGCCTAGATACTTTCGCAACTGGGTTTCTCTTTCGTCGAATCAAGAAGTTAAAAAGGCGGACATGGAAGCAAGATCGTTCATACGGCACAGTTCGCGTATAAACGAATCGTTTCGTGTGCGCTCAAATCGCCCGTTTAGTTCAGTTGCTTGTCTACACACGTATTTAACAGGTAAGTTAAGCCTTCCTTTCAATAAACACAACCCTTAGTAAATGTAGGAATTCTGCACCATCGGATACAAGGATTGAGGAACATTTGTATCAAAGTGCTATGTACTTATGTGTTCTTGGCACGGGACATCAGATGTACTTACTCACTTGACACGTGCTTGACTGTCTGTCAGGTCTGTAAAGGACAGGGAGAGGGAGGGTGGAATCTGTGCCAGTACTGGCTTGTTCTTTATCGGTAACGATCACATTACACTGAAACTTATGTTTGTCTGTAAGTCAAGACGTTCAACAGAGCTTTCACATAGACAAACATACAAACATTATTGGGAAGCTGCTGACGTTAACGGTTGATTAGTGCGCCAGGCCACCCAGGAACTGGAGTACAGAAAGTAACTACTTCAACCTTCAAGCTAGTATACAGAAAATATAGTTTTGCTTTTTTAAGTTGGAGGCTGTGTTTCCAGTTTACAGATATCTGAATGTTCGATGGTTGTCACTTGACGAAACATGTTCATATATCGTTTTATTCTTTTCACACGTGACAAAAATGTTAAATTTTAATTTATGTTGATGATAAATGAACTATACTCTGATCCGACACGGGAACAGAAAAATAACATCGATACTAGAAGATGCTTTGTTTTAATTAGAAAAAGTCATCAAAGTTTATTTTAAAGACGAACTACACTTAATCTCACAATATTGTTCTGAGCCGTGTTTTATACAAAAGGACATTGTTTTTTTAAAAGTTGAAATAAGAAGTCTCAGGGTTTAGGAAATAAACAACGGATACAAGTGTTTATTTCCTCAGGGCTGTTTTATAGGTAAGATCATAGTTAAATAACGGCTTCAAAATCAAACTGATAGTTTTTCTACGAATTATTAATCTGCCGTATTAGGTATAAATGCCTTTCTTCAAGTAACTGAAGTTTGCTTGTTTATTGCAAGCCAGTGCATGCGCATTGTTACCTGGTCTTTCTTTTCAGATTAAGAAGTTCTGAGATAAGCAGGATGTTGTGCGAACCCGGGCTGAAACAGCATTGCTCGTAGAGATAAACGATCCTGTACTAAGGTAGAGTTACGCTTAATATTTTATAAGATGACCATGTTTTCGTGGCAACTTTGAAAAAAAAAAAGATCCGTTATATTAAATTTGGCCCGCAAAACGTAATGGAACTTCAAAAACACTGTTTTTGGTGTTGATTAAAAGTCTTCGAAAAACAAGTCTACTTCTGACAATCTTAAGAATGGGTTCATGACCTCTAGGACTCTGTACTCTCAGTATAAACAACAATAAACGTTCTTTGTCGTTTCCTGAGAAGTCTATCGATCACTGAACGATCTCAAACAATGAAAAGTCTTCCTTCTCGGGAGTTTTATTCTTATCTTTCAACAGGATTCTAAAGTTTCTGGAATACCTGTCTTTTTGATTCTTTAACTTCAACAGAGTTTGTTTTCCATTTTAACACGAAACCGATCCTTACGGTTAATATTAGGGTAAACTTGACTTTAGGACATCCTACCAGTGTATACTCAACAGTTCAGAACTGAAAACAGGGTTTACATAAATAAATTGCTTCATAAAAGACGATGAAAATTTACCGAATTTTTGACAAAAACGGAGTGAGTGGCTAATATTCAAATAAAGGTTTCTGTGTTAAAGTTAAACCAATAAGAATAAAGTTTGTATTGCCCTGAAATGTAATATTAAATTAAAAAGACAACCCTGAAATGTAATATTAAATTAAAAAGCAACCTTGAAATGTAATATTAAATTAAAAAGCAATCTTGAAATGTAATATTAAATTAAAAAAACAACTTTGAAATGTAATATTAAATTAAAAAAACAACCTTGAAATGTAATATTAAATTAAAAAACAACCCTGAAATGTAATATTGAATTAAAAAACAACCTTGAAATGTAATATTAGATTAAAAAAACAACTCTGAAATATAATATTAAATTAAAAAACAACCCTGAAATGTAATATTAAATTAAAAAACAACCCTGAAATGTAATATTAAATTTAAAAAACAACCTTGAAATGTAATATTAAATAAAAAACAACAACCCTGAAATGTAATATTAAATTAAAAAACAACCTTGAAATGTAATATTAAATTTAAAAAAACAACCCTGAAATGTAATATTAAATTTAAAAAAACAACCCTGAAATGTAATATTAAATTTAAAACAACAACCCTGAAATGTAATATTAAATTAAAAAACAACCCTGAAATGTAATATTAAATTTAAAAAACAACCTTGAAATGTAATATTAAATAAAAAACAACAACCCTGAAATGTAATATTAAATTAAAAAAACAACCTTGAAATGTAATATTAAATTTAAAAAAACAACCCTGAAATGTAATATTAAATTTAAAAAAACAACCCTGAAATGTAATATTAAATTTAAAAAAAACAACCCTGAAATGTAATATTAAATTTTCGTTAAAAGATGAAATGTTTTTGCCTTTTTTCCTTTTTTTTATTAAGTTGGCCAGGTGGGTTAAGACATTTGACTCGTAATCTGAGGGTCGCGTGTTCGAATCCCCGTCGCACCAAACATGCTCGCCCTTTCAGCCGTTGGGGTGTTATGAAGTTACGGTCAATCCCACTATTCGTTGGTAAAAGAGTAGTCCAAGAGTTGGCAGTGGGTTGTGACGACTCGCTGCATTCCGTTTAGTCTTACACTGCTAAATTAGGGACGGCTAGCGCACTGCTAAATTAGGGACGGCTAGCGCAGGCCCGGCATGGCCTAGCGCGTAAGGCGTGTGACTCGTAATCCGAGGGTCGCGGGTTCGCGCCCGCGTCGCGCTAAACATGCTCGCCCTCCCAGCCGTGGGGGTGTATAATGTTACGGTCAATCCCACTATTCGTTGGTAAAGAGTAGCCCAAGAGTTGGCGGTGGGTGGTGATGACTAGCTGCCTTCCCTCTAGTCTTACACTGCTAAATTAGGGACGGCTAGCACAGATAGCCCTCGAGTAGCTTTGTGCGAAATTCCCAAAACAAACAAACAAACAAACAAACAAGCTAGCGCAGATAGCTCTCGTGTAACTTTGCGCGAAATTCAAAAACAAACAAAAGTATTTTTTTTTTTTTTAGTTTTTACAATAATGACCAAAATAGCTTGTAATTCTTGGGCGTTCGACTCACGATTTTAGGGTTTATGTTATGTTTTGCATATATATTATTTTGAAGATAAATTTTGGTTTGGTTCGTTTTGAATTTCGCGCAAAGCTACTCGAAGGCTATATAAATTAGGAATGGCAAGCGCACAGTAGGATATTCACACACACCACTATGACGCAAGACACTGTTGACTGCTCTGGTGTTGTGAAGTTCTCGTGAGAGTAAAACTTTTGACACGTGTCTTTTGAGCAACTACCTTCATTCGTGCTGGATTCTATGAAACCAGTAGCTCTGAAAGTGGTAAGTAAGCTCGGCGATTTAATTATTTTACGTGGCTTAGACCCAGTTTCCTTTAATTAAGTAATCACTGGGTGTACGATCAGGGTTGCGTTGACTGGTGACAGAACACAACGATGACCGACCACGTTTCGCAAGAATACGGTAATTGTAGATGCAGTAACATTGATATTACACGTGTTTTCTGAGACTTGTGACTGGGATTGGGAAATAGCATTCCCTCTCATAACTATCCCTCTCTTTCGCCCTGTATCACTACAGGATGGAAGCTTTTTTATCGTTCCAAACAAAATCCAAATACTTCAACTTAACAACTCCCGACTTCACCAGTTAAATAGCTAGGTACATCAACAGTGAAATATAATATTTCAGTTAAATAGCTAGGTACATCAACAGTGAAATATAATATTTCTTCATCATTTTCATGGCCATAAAAATCCTTACTTGATCCATGACTGTGTAATACACCTCAACAGTTCCACGACTACAAAATTAATTTACAGTGTCATGACTATAGTACAATTTTACAGTTCCATGACTATAAAATTAATATACATTTCATGACTACAGTACACTTCAACAGTTCTATGACTATAAAATTAATTTAGAGTGTCATGACTATAGTACACCTCAGCAGTTTCATGACTACAAAGCTCCTCAGTTGCTTCATCACTTTAATAGAAGACGTAGAATGGATTTCCAACCACCACAGAAAGAACATTCTTGTTAACAGAAAGGGCACGGTTTCGGTATAATTATTTTGATGCCGTATTAATAGAGTTAATGATTATTTGTTTGTTGTTAAGCACAATGGGCTTTCAGTGCTCTCTATCCAACACGATTATTATAAACCCAGTTTTAGCGTTATAAGTCTTCAAACGTACCAGTGGGCCACCAGGGGACAGAATTAATTAGTCTATTTCACGTCCTTCAGAATTTCATGCTCACGAACATAATTTTCTAAGTTTTATTTATTTATTTTCTTTTTTCACAATAGCTGATTCTCACTGAAAAAAAGCTGACAATAAGTGAAACGCCACCTAGTGGCATTCATATTTATTTTAGTCTTAACTTCAATAAATGTTTAGTGTAAAGGTTACGATTTGTTTTGGGAATTTCTCGCAAAACTATACAAGGACCATCTGCGCTAGCCGTCCCTAATTTAGCAGTGTAAGACCAGAGGGAAGGCAGCTAGTCATCACCACCCACCGCCAACTCTTGAGCTACTCTTTTACCAACGAATAGGCCTGGCATGGCCAGGTGGTTAAGGCACTCGACTCGTCATCCGAGGGTCGCGGGTTCGAATCCCCGTCACACCAAACGTGCTCGCCCTTTGAGCCGTTGGGGCGTTATAAAGTTACGGTGAATCCCACTATTC
The DNA here is from genome assembly GCF_004210375.1 of Tachypleus tridentatus. NCBI lineage: Eukaryota > Metazoa > Arthropoda > Merostomata > Xiphosura > Limulidae > Tachypleus > Tachypleus tridentatus. Next base: position 177,701,559 of record NC_134831.1, read on the forward strand.
GTTGGTACACTGCTAAATTAAGCACGACTTGCGCAGATAGCCCTCTTGTAGCTTAGAAAGAAATTTAAAAACAAATTGTCATTTAAAATAACAAAGATTGCTTTAAAATTCACAGATGATGTTTACTCAAAAATCTAGAATTTTTTCCCATAAGATACGAAAGAAAGGTAACAGTGAAAACCTGTTTGTTTTTTAAACCATGAAAATTCATCTTCCGTTCTTTAAATTTTCACAGTTAAAGATGAGGTGGTAATGGGTTCATCTTCCGGTTAAGATGAAGTGGTAGTAAGTTAATTTTCCGGCTATGACGAAGTGGAAGTGGGTATATCTTCCAATTAAAAGCTCTGGTTGTCTTAGTTTAAGAGCGAGATATTTTAACATTCTAAGTTGGAATCTATTCCCTCACTCGAAGAATGAAGCTGGAAAAACTGGAGTTAGGCCTAACATCAAATTCCTTTATACAGTGGTCGATAGCATTTACTGGTGATGTAAACTTTTTAAAGTTTCATTTTACTTTACTACAGAGCCATCTAGTGGTTGCACTTCGATAACTTGTATATCTTTAGAGTTGAAGAGCCCTTTTGACCTAGACTCTGTATTAAAGATACATTTTAACCGAATTTGTTGACATAAATTAATTAATTTTTCTCCCAATCATGAAGGACATGGCTAAAATACCCATTTTTTTTGGAACATGTAACATGGGAACAAATGGGGTGATTAGTTATCACTTTTGGTTTGGGTAATTTAATGGGTAACGTATTTAATGTTCCCAACTTCTGCTTCGAGCCGTTATGACATCATGATATCATAAAGGCCCTGTAGAACAAGGTTATCACTCTAACAATTGAAGAGACGCAGTCACCAGAAGAAGAACAAATTGCAGTGAAAGTTGGTTTCCGATACCTCTGGTTGTTAAAGACACGAACATTTAAGAACCGTAGCATCCTTCTGGTGATTTTCCACGTTATATGAAGAAATTCGTTAACCGACTACTGTAAAATGCAGGACATGATTGTAACCACAGAAAACTGTTAGTATGGTGAAGAGAAAGTCTCGAACCCGTCGCTACTTCATAGAGTTTACCCTTAAACATACAATGTGGTTGTTTCGTCGCAAAATACAAAAAAAATGTTTTAAAAACGTTCTTTAAAATCATAAATGGGTGTTAAAATTTAGGATTTTTCTATTTGTTTAATAAAGAAAACCAACGTTAAAACATTCGTCAAAGAGTGAATAATAAAAATAGAATATAAAACAAGAAACTTATTATAAATTAAATTTATTTTTTTTAATCACAGAATTACTCGTCGTTCTGTTCGTCTTTGGTGACGTAGCTGGTAATCCTGTCCTCAACAAGACCAACAGGCTTCAAATTTCTGAACAACTATTCTCCCAGAGGCTTCGAGAACCATGTAATGCTTACGACTTCGTAAATGGCCAGATAGCGTACGTGGACATGTTGAGACTGGAACAGGAATTTGTGAGCACTTTGAAAGACAAGGCGAAAGATATGTTTACGTCGGTAAGTATCAGTTTAAACCGCACTTTAAAGTTGTTTTCGTCACATATTTAATCCCTAGTTAACCCATGTTGCTTATAAGCACAAACATTTAGCCCTCTTAAAAAAAAAAAAAACAAAAAAATTGATAAATAAGCTCGAATTAAGAGCACGTGTAATATGTTTAAACTTATAACACTTCTGTTGATGACAAAAGCTGAGCTGATGAGATTTTCTTCAAGAAAACGTGTAGTTTTTGGTAACGTGTTTCTAATAAGTTATGGGTATACTCTCATATGAATAACATATAAATATAATAATATTTTACATAAGCAACATTCACACACACAAAAAACCAACCACAACAACAGATGAAAAAAATGCTTTTAAATAGCAAAAGATTCTATTCTAATCGATTTGACATCAGTTTCACCCAGTCATTATTTGGCACGTTCTATATTATCTGCATAGCTCACTTCCTCTTCAGAGTTTTACCATCTTTATATATTTTTCCTGCTTGTGATTGGATTGTTTTTATATATTTGCACAAAGAGAAACATACAGGTAAGTTTAAGCCATTGAAAAAATGGCAAAATGTTTACGTAAAACTACACGTTTGATCTTGAAATAGTTTTTGTAGCAAGTGGGCGTTTATACGTTTCGAATAATGTAAGAAGACTCAGTGGTTTAATAACTGCTCATGTGAATCAGGTGGAACACGCGTTAAGATTCGAAACGTCGACTCTAAACAACAGGTCTGCGCTAAATATTCGAAAGATCGCTTTCGAACAACCACAGATCCGAAATGTCAATTTGAAATGTTTTATTCGATCTTCTCTGCGATGGGCGAAGTTTGATGTGTTGTTTAAATCTCTTTAAAATGCATAATTTATAATGATTCATTCATTATGAGACGTTATAAACTCTTAGAAAAGATTTTACGTTAAATATTTATATAACAAACCGGTTCGGACACACTTAACTTGTTCAAGAGCGAGCTCTGTAAACGACTAATTAATAACTCGTTTCAAGGACTATTTTTTGTCGAGTAGTGACATTACAATCTAACGGGTTGAAAGCTGCCCATTCTGAATATAACATAAGAAATTAGACAAGCTGTGTATTTGAAACAGTTGAACCCCCCAAAAAAAAACAAACAAACAACAACAACAAAAACTGTGATTGCACGAAGTCATTAACAAGCGTTATTTTCATAACACATATCACGTAATTGACACGACCGTTTTACATAATATATCTACACTGATAACAACACTAACTTAACAGTTATAGTTACAATGTCAAAACCCGATGTTAAGAAACACAATTAGAAATGAACTATATATAAGAACTAGCTATTCTTAAGTAATTTAGTAATTGAAATTTCGTTAAGTCCCCGGGTCAAACCAGATGACTCTGGCACCGGGCCAAACGAACACTGTACGATCACGAAGTTACAGTTAACAACACACTCGGACGACCTGGGTACAAGAATAGAAGGCAATTCATTTAGTCAGTTTGTCACCCAGGTTGTTACAGAATAATTAAATCATATTAGTTGAAAATATGCTTCCTGTCGAGATAATATCAGAAGTGTATCCATCTATTTATTGGTCCATACTTCACTGAGTGAAATACTTTATCTTACTGGTATGTTTCTACTCAATATTTTATGTACCCGTGCTTGTTAGTTACAGCTGAGATTTCAAATGCTCCGGCCCGGAATGGCCAAGCTGTTAAGGCGTGCGACTCGTAATCTGAGGGTCGCGGGTTCGCATCCCCGTCGCGTCAAACATGCTCGCCCTTTCAGCCGTGGGGGCGTTACAATGTGACGGTCAAGCCCACTATTCGTTGGTAAAAGAGTAGCCAAAGAGTTGGCGGTGGGTGGTGATGACTAGCTGCCTTCCCTCTAGTCTTACATTGCTAAATTAGGGACGACTAGCACAGATAGCCCTCGAGTAGCTTTGTGCGAAATTCAAAACAAACAAACAAATGCTTTTCGTCTACAAGAGACGAGTTACTGAAGATACAATCATTCAGTAACAATCATTGTTGTACTTGAGAGGTGGTACTTTTGTAAGTAGCTGAAAGTAATTTGTGACGAAAAATAATCTACTTGAAGAAAATCCATACATAGTAGAGACGGCTATTATTGGCATTGAAAACGTTTCAATCTCTTTACGTTACCACCAGGTTAAGTACGAGATATGAAAAATTTATTCGATTGAAATCAACTAATTAAAACAAGACTTCATCAACGTGAAAGAATTATTCACATGGGGCACGGCCCGGCATGCCCAGGTGGTTAAGGCAAGTAATCCGAAAGTCGCGGGTTTGAATCCCGGTCGCACCAAACATGCTCGCCCTGTTAGCTGTCGAGCGTTATAATGTTACGGTCGATCCCACTATTCGTTGGTAAAAGAGCAGTCCAAGAGTTGGCGGTACGTGATGATAACTAGCTGCCTTCCCTCTAGTCTTACATTGCTAAATTAGGGACGACTAGCACAGATAGCCCTCGAGTAGCTTTGTGCGAAATTCAAAACAAACAAACAAATGCTTTTCGTCTACAAGAGACGTGTTACTGAAGATACAATCATTCAGTAACAACCATTGTTGTACTTGAGAGGTGGTACTTTTGTAAGTAGCTGAAAGTAATTTGTGACGAAAAATAATCTACTTGAAGAAAATCCATACATAGTAGAGACGGCTATTATTGGCATTGAAAACGTTTCAATCTCTTTACGTTACCACCAGGTTAAGTACGAGATATGAAAAATTTATTCGATTGAAATCAACTAATTAAAACAAGACTTCATCAACGTGAAAGAATTATTCACATGGGGCACGGCCCGGCATGCCCAGGTGGTTAAGGCAAGTAATCCGAAAGTCGCGGGTTTGAATCCCGGTCGCACCAAACATGCTCGCCCTGTTAGCTGTCGAGCGTTATAATGTTACGGTCGATCCCACTATTCGTTGGTAAAAGAGCAGTCCAAGAGTTGGCGGTACGTGATGATAACTAGCTGCCTTCCCTCTAGCCTTACACTGCTAAATTAGGGACGGCTAGTGCAGATAGCTCTCGTGTAGCTTCACACAAAAATTCAAAGGAAATAAACAGAGACTTATTCATAGAAACTACAACATAAAACAGCCAATCAACAATCCGCAACTCATCGAAACAATTAACTACAAAGTATTAACACATCTATATACCTTACCTTCGAGGTATCAATAACAAAGCAACCACATTGAAAAACTCGTAGTTAAACCAAACATTTCAGTAAAAACTAAATTATTTCTATAACCGCGTTATTGTCTCCCCCGTGCTAGTACAGCGGTAAATCTACGGATTTACAACACTAAAATCAGGGCTTCGATTCCCCTCGGGGGTCTCAGCAGATAGCCCGATGTGGCTTTGCTATAAGGAAAAATACAACCACGTTATCCGCGCCTCGGATTGGAACTCGAAATCTCTCGCATACCAGACCAGTGAAATAAACTGTGGTTTGTCTCCGAATTTTGTGAATAGCTACTAGAAAGCTTTCTGCTTTAGCAACCCATAATTTTGAAGTGACAGACTAAAGGGAAGGCAGCCAGCCAGCCACTTAATACTATACATCGTCAGCTATTAAGCTACATTTTACTGACTAATAATGGAATTGAATATCGATGAAAACGCCCCTACAGCTGAAAAGGAGAGTATGTTCAATGATGGAATTCGAACCCACGACGCACACATTGCGAGTCAATTTCTGTAACCACTAGACCATTCCAGGCCTAACGAGATGAAAGAGCTAGCCTCATAGAAACAAATTCTCCTTGAACGTAACAATAGAGTGGTGTGGAAGTTGTTAATTAGGTGTTCATGTGGTACTCTTGTTCTCGATATATATACATTTCAACGCCTCGGATTTGAACCAGAGATCTCTTGCACGCCAGGCGAGTGTTCTACCAGTTGCATTTAAGCGCTAGGCCTATAACGATTTCAACTCAAAACGTTCCACCGAAAACCTTTGCTTAGTTTCCAACGTCCGTATTATTTTTTTTATTATCTCACAAATGCTCGAAGGGAGATCAAATTCTATCCTGACTTCATATATCATTCCCTGTTTATCCCTAAAGATCCAAGCCAGGTTCGGTGACAATCGGTCCAGCGTTTCGCCGGTTACCGGCGGTAACACACGGAAACGTTTGTCAAATAACAGTTTAGACTTTCGATAAACGGACTGTCCTATGTTGGAATAGTGTTAAGCTCTTACTGTTAACTTGTGTCACAAAACACAAATGAAAAAGGAAATTAAAAACTTTTCACGCGAGGGAAAATGTTCACATTAGAAAACCCGGTTTTGTTAATTCCTAACGTATTCGTTTATCGTTTCCTGGGTTTCTCGCTCGGAACTCGTGTTGTAGAAACTATAATTTACGTTTCGCCAGAATTAGAATTCAAAATGTTTCACGTAGATTATTTATACACCTTGAATTTTTTGTTTTCGAATTTCGCGCAAAGCTACACGAGGGCTATCTGCGCTAGGCGTCCTCAATTTAGCAGTGTAAGACTAGAGTGAAGGCAGCTTGTCATCACTATCCACCGCCAACTCTTGGGCTGCTCTTTTACCAACGAATAGAGGATTGACCGTCAAATTATAACGCCCCCAAGGCTGAAAGGGCATGCATGTTTGGCACCACGGGGATATAAGCCCGCGATCCTCAGATTACGAGTTGAGCGCCTTAACCACCCGGCCATGCAGGGGATCTAATGTGAATTAAGGAAAATAGTAAAACGTAAAGGTCTCGTGACAACGCAAGCGTTTGATACAAGTCTTACCACTTTCTGACGTCAGAATTATAATTGCATTTAGTATATTAAATAGACAGAAAAGGTGTGGGAATTTCAAACGTCTTTTTATTATTTTTTTGTGCGAAGAGCCAGAAGCATCCGCGCGGGTGGGGTGGGAGGTATTGTCTCCCCCTCCTCGGAAAATTAGAAACATAATCCTGCCTTTATTATTTCAGCATATGCACATGAATTCACAAGTCGCTTTTAATTAACATCAACATTTCCCATAGCTTCGCTTCTCCTTCTCCGCTTGAAAAATTCCTGTAGACGTCCATGCTAAGAGGACTGTTTTTGTCTGTTTGTAATTAAGCACAAAACTGCACAATGGGCTCTCTGTTTTCTCTCTATCACAGGTGTCGAAACCACGTTTTAAGTCCTCAGACATGCCGTTGTGCCCATTCGGGAGGAGAGACTTGCTTGAATTGATATATTATAGACATATATTTATAATTATATTGTATAATCAGTCATTAGTCACAAGATATTCTTATTTCAGCAGCTCAGTTGACCCAGCTGTATTCCGGTTTTGAACACTATATATGTGACAACTATTACTTGGCCCGCCTTTGAACACTATGAACGTGAGAACAATTACTTTATCCATCTTTGAACACTACACACGTGACAACTACTACTTAATCCGGTTTGAACATTGTTTATGTGAGAACAATTACTTTATCCAACGTAGAAGAGCGAATAACGTTTCGAGCTTCTTCGGTCATCGTCAGGTTCACAAAGAAAGAAAGAGGTAACTGACCGGAAGCTGACCACATGTTTGGAAGGGGTTATGTAACTGAGTGTCGGAATGTAGAGGGCGGTGTTAGATGTTTGAATATATAATTTTATTTTATTATATTTAATATAGGTATAAAGGCGTTCCTTTATATTGGTTTATTTTGGTTTAAGTTGTTGTGTAAGTAAGGCTTCTTTAATTTTGCGTTTGTTTATGTTTGTTTCTTTATTTAGTGTTTGAGTGTTTTCTATGGTTATGTTGTGTTTATTTGACTTGCAGTGTTCGAAAACGTGTGAAGGTGACTTTTTATGTTCTTTGAATCTGGTTTCCATTTTTCTACTTGTTTCTCCAATATAGAAGTCGTGGCAGTTATCACATTGTATTTTATAAATAATGTTGGTGTGGTGTTTGTCAATGTAGTTTTTACATAGTATAGACCTCAGTTTTGTGCTTGGTTTTTGAATACATTTGCTATTAACTGGAATGTCATATTTCGTTATTAGTTTTTGCCAAATGTTGGTTATTTGTCTGTTGGTGTCAGAAATATATGGTATGCAGCAGTATATGGTTTCGTGATTTTTTGATTCGTGAAATATATTTACTTTTGTTGATTGATTTTGCTTTCTGTCTAGGTGTGTGCGTATAATGTTTTCTACGGTTTGTGGAGGAAACTTATTGATGTTGATGAAGTATTGTTTTATTTTGTCTAATTCATCGTTAGTTTTATCTGGTGAGCATAGTTTTATGGCTGTGTTTATTTGGTTTCTTAGTATGTTGAGTTTTTGTTTTATTTCATGTGCTGAGTCCCAAGGAATGTATAGTCCAGTATGGGTGATTTTTCGGTGGATTTCTGTTTTGAATTGTGTGTCGGTTCTTGTAATTTTGAGGTTAAGAAATGATATTTGATTGCTTTCTTCCTGTTCACATGTGAAGTTAATGTTGGGATTTATAGAGTTAATGTGATTGAAAACGTTAAGTATGTGTTCTGTAGATCTGAATCCCGCAACCGTGTCATCTACATATCTGTACCAGTATACTGGTGGATGTAATGCTGTGTTAATTGCTTGTGTTTCAACTTGTGTCATAAAAATATTGGCTGGAACTGGTGATACTGGGTTGCCCATGCTTAGGCCATTTGTTTGTATATAGTTGTGGTTGTTGAACATGAAGTTTGTCTTTATCGTGGTGAATTCTATGAGAGTTGCTGATTGGTTGCTGGGAATGTCTATAGTTGGGTTAGGGTCTCGGATATAGAGTTCTAAGGCTATCCTGCAGGCTTCAGTGGTTGGAACTTCTGTAAAGAGGGATATAACATCAAAACTGGCCATTAAGGCTTTGTGATTAAGTTGATTTAGATTAGACTTGAAATTAAAAGTCTTTGATGAATGAGCTGGCTGATGTTACTTATTTGGAGAATGCCCATGCTATGTATTTACCAAGATTGTAATTAAACGATTCATATGTGGACATTATTGGTCGTAATGGACAATCTGGTTTATGAGGTTTGGGAATGCCGTATATTTGTGGTGTGCGTGAGTCGATTTTACATAGGTAGGAATAAAGTGTTTGTGAAATTGTGTTGGCTTTTTTCATTTTTTAGTAGTAATTTGTTTAGTTGCGTCTCGTGTGTCTTTGTTGTTTTTAGGTGTTTCTGGAAAATATAAATTTTTAATTTTACCTGGGAAGTTTGACTGTTGGATGTCAATAGAATTATCAAAGTTGTCTTCTTTCTGTTGGTTTGTTTTGGTTGTTTTCTTATTTTTGCTTTCTGTAGAAAGTATCACAAGTCTCCTGGCTAGATCTTCTAAACATGTTTTGATTTCTATGGTTGGAATGTACCTAGGTGCTATTGCGAAGTTGAGTCCTTTGTTAAGTAGATGTATCTCGTCTGTATTTAATTGTCGGTCGGATCTGATAATTATGAGGTTAGTCAACGGTTTGTCATGTTGATGTCTTTTCTGTTGTTTGCATCTTAGTTTTTCTAGTTTTTTGTTGTGGCAGATCTTTTTGTTTCTGTCATTCCTAGTGTTGATTTGGTTTATGCTTCGTTGTATAAGTCCGTAAATCTCTGGTTTAATGCAGCATGCCAGTTGATGGTCTAGGTTCATTTTTTGTTTTTGTAAGTCATGTAGTTCTTTCTGTAAATTTTGAATAATGTTTGTGTATTTATTAAAATTTTTTGAAAGTTTTACCTTTATAAAATTAGGGGTTAGTTGTTCGTTTCTACATTGTTAAATGAAATAGTTGTCATTTCTTCTATTGATAATTCTTTGGTTTAAATTTCTTAGTTTTTTTAACGATCGTGTGAGCGTGTACTGTTAATAGTGGTGTACGGTATGTTAGTTCAGACATAATGGTAACAGGTAAGTACAAATACTCTGAGAAAAACACAAAGACTTACACTTCTTATACAATCGCCGTGATGAAATAATAATCAGTGATGTCGAGAAAACCCACTTGTAGAGAAATATATATTTCACACACAATTCAAAACAGAAATCCACCGAAAAATCACCCATACAGGACTGACTATACATTCCTTGGGATTCAGCACATGAAATAAAACAAAAACTCAACATACTAAGAAACCAAATAAACACAGCCATAAAACTATGCTCACCAGATAAAATTAACGATAAATTAGACAAAATAAAACAATACTTCATCAACATCAATAAGTTTCCTCCACAAATGGTAGAAAACATTATACGCACACACCTAGACAGAAAGCAAAATCAATCAACAAAAGTAACTATATCTCACGAATCAAAAAATCACGAAACTATATACTGCTGCATACCATATATTCCTGACATCAGCAGAAAAATAACCAACATTTGGCAAAAACTAGTAACAAAATATGACATTCCAGTTAATAGCAAATTTATTCAAAAACTAGGCACAAAACTGAGGTCTATATTATGTAAAAACTACATTGACAAACACCACACCAACATTATTTATAAAATACAATGTGATAACTGCCATGACTTCTATATTGGAGAAACAAGTAGAAAAATGGAAACCAGATTGAAAGAACATAAAAAGTCACCTTCACACGTTTTCGAACGCTGCAAGTCAAATAAACACAACATAACCATAGAAAACACTCAAACACTAAATAAAGAAACAAACATAAACAAACGCAAAATTAAAGAAGCCTTACTTACACAACAACTTAAACCCAAAATAAACAAATATAAAGGAACGCCTTTATACCTATATTAAATATAATAAAATAAAATTATATATTCAAACATCTAACACCGCCCTCTACATTCCGACACTCAGTTACATAACCCCTTCCAAACATGTGGTCAGCTTCCGGTCAGTTACCTCTTTCTTTCTTTGTGAACCTGACGATGACCGAAGAAGGTCGAAACGTTGTTCGGTTTTCTGCGTAAAATATTTTCTCAACCCAAACGAGCCGTTTTTGCATACATATTTCTCTACAAGTGGGTTTTCTCGACATCACGAATTACTTTATCCGTTTTTAAACACTATATATGTGAGAACTGTTACTTGATCCAATTTTAAACACTATATGTGACAACTATTACTTGATCCGGTTTTGAACACTATCTATATATGACAACTATTACTTAATCCGGTTTTGAACACAATGAACGTCAGAACAAATACTTTATCCGTTTTTGAACACTATATATGTGAGAACTGTTAATTGATTCGGTTTTGAACACTATGTATGTGACAACTATTACTTGATTCGGTTTTGAACACTATCTGTATATGACAACTATTACTTGATTCGGTTTTGAACACTATCTGTATATGACAACTATTACTTAATCCGGTTTTGAACACTATGAACGTGAGAACAAATACTTTATCCGTTTTTGAACACTATATATGTGAGAACTGTTAAGTGATCTGGTTTCAATGCTATGTATTTGACAACTATTACGTGATCCAATTTTCAACATTATGTATGTGACAACTATTACTTGATTTGGTTTTGAACAATATGTATATATGACAACTATTACTTGATCCGGTTTTGAACAATATGTATATATGACAACTATTACTTGATTCGGTTTTGAACACTTTGTAAGTGGCAACTATTACTTTATCCATTTGCGAACACTATGTATGTGAGAAGTATTACTATATCCATTTTTTAACACTATGTATGTAAGAACTGTTACGTGATCGGGCTTGGAATACTATGTATGTGACAACTATTAGTTGATCCGGTTTTGAACACTATGTATGTGAGAAGAATTACTTTATCCGATTCTGAACAGTATGTATGTGACAACTATTACTTGAGCCGGTTTTGAATACTATGTATGTGACAACCAATACTTTATCTGTGGAAAAGATAAAGCCAAACATCATGCCGCGAAGACCCCATCTTTGTTACGAAACCCCTCCAGGTCCCACTTATGTCTTCAATTTTTTTTTGAACAATTGTGTTGTTTCAGAAGGGTTAGATTTTCATTCTCTTAGTCTTTCTACACGAGCGACTCATATTTTGGGTAGACGAGTAGAAAAAACACGTAAAAGTCCTAATGAAGCGACAATCACAACTAGTTTTTAGCCAATAAAGGAAAATGAGCGATGGAAATCCGCGTAAATGCGGACACATGTGTCGGGATGTGTACCGAGGGTCCAATATAAGAGCTACGATATGCCACAGATCACGTTTTACAATCTTAGGGCCTGACAAGTGTGACAATAAATTGTGCTATTTTGTTGAAAATAATCCCGAAGCTCATTGGTAGCCTTTCCTCTCGTCAGCAGTTGTAAATTATGAATGTTATGGCTTAATATTTGAGATTTGATTTGCATACCTCAGAATATAAAGATGAAATGACTGTTATTTTTTGAGACTCAGATGTATTTAAAATAGGATCAGAGGTGAGTAGAAGCATGTCATATCGGCCAATAAGGTCATGGTGAGTGATAGAATGTTATCTTAGCTAATGAGGCCACGGTGAGTGATAGAATGTTATCTTGGTCATTAAGGTCAGAAACACTGGCTTTAAATACCAAAAGGAAGCATTTCCACTCTGCTCATTGAAGCCCTTGAAATAAAAATCTTTCGTTCATATCTTTATTTGTTTCAGACATGTTTTATAAGGGCTATCTACACTAAGTGATAGACTATATGGAAGATAACTAATAAAAATCACCCATCGTTCAACGTATTTAGCTATTTTAATCGAATAACGGGGTTTAATTGTCACTTTTGTTACATACCCAAGTTCTGAGATTGTGCAACGCAATATATTTTTATCCGCAACGAGACGCAAACTTTAAATCTTCGGATTCACACAGTAGCCAAAACAGTGCTATAACAGAGTAAACTATTCTACTGTTTGGGATAAAATTATCAATGGGCGAAAGGTTAAAAAAAAAGAAGTTTTAAAACGAGTGGTACTTTATGCACTATTTTTATTCATTTTGGTTTACATCTCTGATATAATGAGAAATTCTTTTCACCCTCTGGCCGGGCAGTTAAGGCACTCGACTCGTAATCCAAGGGTCGTCTGTTCGAATCCTCGTCATACCAAACATGCTCACACAAGTGTGATTTTCATTACGTTTATTAGACCTACCAGGTTACATAATTTTAGCTTTATTGAATTTTTAACTTTTGTTTGCATATACAAAAATAAATTGTTAAATAAAAATAAGTTCTCATTGTTTGCAAAAAAAAGAAGTTTTAAAACCAGTGGTATTTTATGCACTATTTTCAAAATTTAAATGGGCACGAAGAAGAGTAAACATTTACTAACGCCATCTAAAGTCTATAAGCGTATTCTATCGGTATCTTAGAAACAAACCAACCACAATATCAACTAATGAGCTTCTAGTGTACACATCTGTCGAGTTAGGCCTAGTGACCTGGTAACATTAGTGAAAATCACAGTTTATATTTGATAGTTTTTTTTTTTTAATTTCGCGCAAAGCTACAAGAGGGCTATCTGCGCTAGCCATCCATAATTTTGCAGTGTAAGACTAGAGGGAAGGCAGTTAGTCATCACCACCCACTGCCAACGTTTTACTAACAAATAGTGGGATTGACCGTCACATTGCAACGCCCCCGCGGCTGAGAGGGCGAACATGTTTGGTGCGACGGGGATTCGAACACGCGACCCTCAGATTACGAGTCGAGCGCCTTAACCACCTGGCCATGCCGGGACCTCACCTTGATAGATTTATGCAATAAACTCATGAAATATGTAACATTTATTCATCCAAACATGAAATTCAGAGTTTATGGTAATTTTATCTTTGTGAAGAGCTGTGTGAGAAAAATGAAAATATTAGTGGGGAGATGATAATATTACTTTAATCAGATTTTTTTGGTGTGTTTTTTTCAGGTGATGGGGATGTTTGTATTAATACGGGTAGCTAAAAAAGAAATGAAGTTTAAATTACCTAGCCAAACATTTAAAGAAAATCAAGAAACGTGACCACAAACTTTCATCTAGTTACAAAGATGAGAAACCGCAAGTTAATTTGGTTCAATCAGGCGAAGAGCCGCACGTGAATCCCCGCGGGTAATGGGATGAAACCGGATCGTCTAAGGTCAGACCAACCAGTTGAAACCCTGGAGTTATTTCTTTCGGACTAGTCAAGTTACGATGGAGGTTATAATAAAATTATTTTGAGCGACTGATACGCAGGTGCGTTTTTAAGCCACCGAACGTTTCCGATTACAAATGTCGAGATAACTTCGCCATTTTCATGGCATCCGGAAAGGGTGGGGTAATTGAGAACAACGTGGAATGGGGAAAGAAACTCAGATCTTTATGACCCTGATTATGATACCTGAAAGTGATGCAGGTGTGTGCCCTGAACGTGGGCGAGCAGTTCGTGAGGCTTGCTTTACTAATTTCTTTTCTATTTTCGTAACAACCGTAAAATAATTACAGGGCATAAGAAACAGTGCGGTTTACATGAACATCAAAGAATCTAGTCTTTACTATTCAGCTTTCATGACAAAATATACGACTGACAGATATTATAAATAACAAATAATCATGGACTGTTGCCAGAAACCAGAGAGGAAATAGTTGTTTTTATTTTATTAGCATATCCACAAGATTATTTGGAAATAGAAATAAATGCAATCAGTACTGCACTGAGATATGAAAAGTTTGACCTTGACCACAATTCCTAGCGGGAGCCCAAAACGTTTGAACTTCGTGTAGACAAAAATGGTCGATCTTTGATATCGAAGGCCCAGCATGGCCAGGTAGGTTAAGGCGTTCAACTCGTAATCTGAGCGTCGCGGGTTCGAATCCCCGTCACACCAAACATGCTCTCCCTTTCAGCCGTAGGGGCGTTATAATGTGACGGTCAATTTCACTATTCGTTGGTATAAGAGTAGCCCAAGATTTGGCGGTGGGTGGTGATGACTAGCTGCCTTCTCTTTAATCTTACACTGTTAAATTAGGGACGGCTAGCGCAGATAACTCTTGAGTATCTTTGCGCGAAATTCAAAACAAACAAACTTTGACATCGAATTGTGTTTAGTCAAAGAGTTGGATGTCACTGCGCGTTTAACTACAATCATTTTACAGTTAAATATACGAAACGGGGGGGGAAGACGTTTCGGTTTACAGTTTCAGTGTAATTTCCACAAAAAAAGCATAAATAATTTTTATTCTTTCTCACCACTACAGATAGGAGATTGTGCCAACCTAACATCTATCCCCGACTCTTTATATTACATTCCTAGCGTGGAACAACTCCAGGTATTTATGAATTAAATATCTTTGAATTTTCTTGGTATTTAAGGGTAGGTTGATGAAAATGTTTAAATATGTTAACATGAAAGCGTTCATCAACGATAATTTTAAATTAAAAAACACACAACAAAAAAATAAAATATTCTTAATCTCTGTTATCCACTCACTTAGATTTATTTATTTTGAGTGTTATTGTGTAGTTTTCTGTATTCTAGCTTAATATTTTTCTATGCAGACACTATCTGAAACTTAAAAAAATATAATTAAAATAATATTATTATTACTTTTGGGTCGAGAGCGAAAGAGGGGTTTCATTTTGAGATATCTGAGTAACTTAAAGGTCAAAATGCCCGGCTTGTGAATCAGAGAGTTAGTGGTTGAAATCCCATTGACAAATACACAAAATGCGCTCCTCGTTTTGAGGTCGTGGGTGTGGTTTACTTGTTTTGACATTTGCTCAAAGCAAAAATGAGGTGGGGTATCTACACCCATCACTGCCAACTGTGGGCTTCTTTTGTCATACGAACAGTGGATTTGACTGTCACTCTTATAACGCTACTCTATTTAATTTTTGGCAGTAACAGGAATCTCTGATTCACAGCCCGGCACCATAACTACTAGCCATGCCTGGCCATGACAGAGGTAAAAGAAAACCTGGTTTTATTGAAATATTTTAGTATTTATTATTTGTGTATACTACTTTAATTGGACTTTTCTTTTGTAGAATCTAACATTTTCTCGGGCGTTGCAAGTGTTGGACGAGTTGATTGTAAACTATACTGCATACGTATATTTTTCGAAATCTCAAGACGAAAACTCCTCCTGTTACTCTGGTCATTTTGCGTACCAAGCACAGAAAGTCATAGTTAACCTGGAGCAAGTAAGGTGTTACCTCCTACACGTTGGCCAAACACGAGGGCAAATAATTGACGTTAACAGTTCTGCGAGGAATATTTTAAACACAAGCATAATTGACTTAGTAGTGTGCTCACGCCGGTTTTCTAGGGACTGTTATATACTTAAAGATATAACAACTCTAGCAGAGATATTATACGGTTATATGGACAGTCAGATTTCACTGGACGAAAACGAAAGTACCCCTTTTCAACCAACATAATGAGAAATCCATGGAAGTATTTATTTTATTTTTTGCCTATTTATTTATATTGAATTTGGAAGGAAATTGCCCAAGTGCCTTTATAAGGCCAAAAGGACTTCCTAACTTCCTATATATATGTTCATAATGTAGCTACTTTTACTTGGCTATATCTCCAAAGAAAAGGTGGAGGGGATATGTGAAATAATCTAGACGGTACTTTTGTGTCTTTCGTTTTGTAGATTGAACTCGAGGTTAAAGGTAAAATATGAAGTACTTGACTAAAATCAAAAAAAGAGAGATTTGTTCTTGTTCAAACAAAACGATAGCACTGTATATTGAGTCGTTAGTATTTTGCTCGTAGAGAGCGATTTAGCAAAACTTTTTTCTCACTTCGCAAATATTGTTAGACCTAACATATCAGTCGACGTTTCTTGGTTTTAACAGTTTTATATTTGTATTTACAGGTTCCCAAGTCCTGTAAACTATTTGTTTATTATTAGTATTAGGCCTAGTATATTCTATAAGCTATTTTTTTATTAGTAGTATTAGGCCTAGTCTACTCTACAAGCTATTTGTTTATTATTAGTGTTAGGCCTAGTCTATTCTCCAAACTATTTATTATTAGTGTTAGGCCTAGTCTACTCTATAATCCCAATGATCTATCAGTAATGGTTCCTTTCAATAACAAAATATGACTTAATAAAGAATGATAGGTATTTTGTTTCTTAATGTTACCTTGGTTCTTAATTTCAGTTTTATTTTCGAATTTCAACAAACAGGAATTCGGTATAATCGATGTTTGATTAGGTTGTCTTGTTGATGCTTTCTGTTGCTTTAAGCTTTCATTATGTGTATCTTTAAGACAGATCTAGATTATTTATAGTACCAGTCTAAGATAGATGCTTTATTTAAATTTCAAGTTCAGTCAATAATAAGTATTATTTATCGATTATATGTGAACATCTTAAGACGGTTAGTACATCAATGAAAAAATGTAAGAAGGGCGTTCTGTAAAAATGCCACGACAATAACTTTTAAATGAAATGTTTCCAGAGTAGGGTTGCCATCCTCTACTATTTCAGAGGACAATACATTATTTCCTGTATTTTTATTTTATTCTCGGATAACTTATAAGAGTATGATTAATTTTCTAGTCTCAAAAAGTACTTTTGCTTCCGTTAATATAAGGAATCAGGCAATCATGGTTCGATACCATCCAAGTCGTTTTCTCTCTAAAAATGTACAGAAAGCTTCGTAGACCTATAAAGAATTACATAAGCTTGCTGAACATGTTCGAGTCATTGCTTCCAACTTAATGGTGTATCTTGTATATCTGAGTAAAACTTTCGCTTATTTTCAAACAGTTATCTATGGAATATTTAAATTTCAAATTTTAGGGTTTTAAATAAGCAATATTATTTTGTTCTGCTACATTTATTCATGTACAAAATAGCAGATTTGACTGTCTAAATGTTATGTCTTTAATATCGGGTTTTATTTCAAATTACTTTACAGTGTTATATTTATATTGTACGTCTTTTTTTTTTGTCAACTGTAATCTTAGTTTCAGCGAAGATTCGAATAACCCATGATTGATGTAAACGAAATTTTATTGTATTCAAGATTAGGTTTTTTTTGATAAATATTATTCACTGTATAATATTTACTGGACGACTTTGAGAAGAAGTATTTACGCAAGAAGAAATATTACAGTATATTTGGATCATAGAGTGCAAAATAACAGGAGTAGGTAAAGTCATCTAATGGTGCTTGGGATTAGCCTATACTGGATTATTGCATTAAAGACACAGGCATTCAAGACTATCTGGCTAGATTTACCAAATAATTTGATCTGATATTTTTATATTTAACCATAATAGGGATACAGTTTTTCAAGAAGAGGTTATGACAAACCCACAGATTTATATCGGTCGCATTCATTGTTTTCGTTTCCGTTAAAGAAATATTTTGCTGACTGGTTGTGAATCGCGGTCCTGTGATAAAGCTCGCCATGAATACATCGGCTGAGCAAAGTTGTTCACAACTGCATATTTTCCTGTGACTAAGTTTTTCTTCTAGTCAATTTGCAACTGTATACTCAACGATAATAAGAAAAAAATCAATTTCAATTATTAATACTAAACAGCTGTTGGGTAAACTTATATTAACTAAACTAACCTAGAAGGGCTGTGTGACAAAACACAGGTTGATTTTCTGGCCCACTTGATCTCTTTTGGTCTGTTGTTTCCAAATTGTTTATTATTATTATTATTTTGTTTGCTATTTTCGACGGGAAAGTAAATAGCTAATGAATACAATCCATCCAATCATGTCCAAAATACGCATCGTATTTCATTTTTTCTTGCAGAATTCAAATATATAAAAGGAAAACACAATATTACTTATATATTATATTAGTATCATTTTTTTAGCAGCATAAATTGTTATATTAGTATCATTGTTGTTAAACAGCCTATGGTTAAGTACCAATATCGTTCTTCTTAAGACAGCCTTTTCCTTCCAAAGTATCATGTTTTGTATTTACCATGCTGCCTACCAGTTTATTCATGTTAAACGAAAAGTATATTTGGACCAATTATTTCACCACTTGAACAAGAGCGACAACTGTGGTTTATTTAGTAATGGACTTACACACTTGTGGCTTGTGAAACCACTAGTGCATGTTTTTATAACATTTACATCAGTGGTAGAAATGTTTTGATAATCTAAATATTTTTATGCAACTCACAGTAGTACTGAAACTAGTATCTCACGCTTGTATTCGTTTCTTTATAATTATCTAAAAATAAAAAGGGTGTTAAATTAACATGGGCGCCAGCTGGCCCTTTGATATAGCTGTGGATTGCGGAGAAGTCGAACTAGGTTCAAACCTGTTCGATAACACAAAACATTTCCCTAATTTAAGCTATGGGCTCATTATAAGAATGACAGTCAATTAGCTATTATGAATGGCGGATGTAGCTTGCTATTAACTGTTTGCCTTCCTTCAGGTTAAGAGAACAAAATTAAGGTTTATTTGTATTAAAGCACAAAACTTCAAAATGAGCTATCAGTTCTTTTTTCACACTACGAGTATCGAAAACTAGTGTTTATAAGGCTACTTACTTGCTAATGAGTCTCCGGTAGGCTGCAAATTAGGGACGGAGCAGATAGTCTTTACCATAATATAAAATACTAAAATGAGCAAGACTCAGGTTGAAGGTCTGATAAAATCACTGTGTCGCCATACTGAACTTATTGCACAATGTATCATTGAATAGGGAAAATGCATTTCAAGAACGAGCTTTTACTTCGTTATAGTACATTGTTATGAACTAGTTACTTTAATTATTTCAACTAGTTATTTCAATTACTTCATCATTGTTTTATCAAAAATTAATAAGATTGTACACTTTTGCATTGAGTGAGCGGCTATTGTAAGTCCTGTAGGGAATGCAGCACGTGACAGCATAAAACAATGTTTTATACTTTTGATGCGCCGTTAAGACTATTGTTTGGATTGTTGTTGTTATCGCTACTGCTACGTCCCCCCGCTGGGACAGCGACAAGTCTTAGGATTTATAACGCTAACATCAGCGGTTTGATTGCTGTCGGTTGACACAGCAGATAGCTCGATGTGGCTTTACTATAAGAAACACACACATACTACTGTGGCACATACTCGAAACATCACAAGTGAGAGAGATATTTATTTAAACCATATAATGAATATTACGCCTACTAGGCTTCTCACTAGCTAATATTAGTGAAAATGTTATTACGTTTAGAAGCTAGTAGAAACCACCAGTGAACAAGATACCGCGATATTTATTAGGTTGTCCAGAAATAACTGTCGTTTATGAACTGCGAATTTTGGAAAAGTATAAGCCAGTGTTGTAAAACATACTTTAATCAAAGTAAGCACCATTTGCTTCAACACACTTTACCAACGTATAACGATGAAGTTTATGCCCATGCTAAAGATATCAGAGTTTCTATAGTCAATGAACTCTCTGAAAGCTTATTCCGGAGCTGCCTGGTTTTGAAAGTGTTTATTGTTCAATAGGTTTTCAAAGTTCTTGATAAAATAAAAATCTGTAGGGGAAAGGTCTGGGGAATAAGGTAGATGAGGCAGAACCTCAATTCCCAATTTGTTCAATTTTTGGAGCGTCATCCTTGACAGGTCTCATAACGCCGATTTTGTTGATCTTCAGTCAGCTCATGCGGAACCCACTTATTCAACCTTTTCGTCTTCCCAATCGCACTCAGGTGATTGGCAATACTTGATTTGCTTGTGCCTAGCTTTTCTGCAACTTCACGTACTGTTGTGCAAGTGTTTGTCTCAACTGCTTCCCTCAATGTGTTTTAATTTAAGGATGGCTTCCTTCCACGATGGGTTCGGTATGGCCAGGTGGGTTAAGGCACTCGACTCGTAATCTGAGGGATGCGGGTTCATATCCCCCGTCGCACCAAACATGCTCGCCCTTTCAGCCGTGGGAGCGTTATAATGTTATGGTCAATCCCACTATTCGTTGGTAAAAGAGTAGCCCAAGAGTTGGCAGTGGGTGGTGATGACTAGTTGCCTTCTCTCTAGTCTTACACTAATAAATTAGGGACGGCTAGCGCAGATAGCCCTTAAGTAGCTTTGCGCGAAATTAAAAACAAACAAATTTTCATCTCCGTGTCGAAATCTTTGGAACCAACGCTGAACTCTACGTTCAGTGACAGATCCATGGGCGAATGCCTGGTTGATTTTCCGTGTAGTTTCGGTAACTTTTCGTCCAAGTTTGAAGTCGTAGAGGAAAATCTGACGAAAGTCGTTGTTGTCCATGCTGCCGTAGGGATTGCGAAACTTACTCTGAGTAGAGTTGAAACAGCAGACAATTAAGACACTTTGTAAGTGAAACCTCCAACGATAAGTTACTCAATATTCAGCTTCATCGAAAGAATTCTGATATTTATTTCTGGGGAACCTAATATATCATTTGATGCACAATCGAGTGTAATTATATTTTCTTAATGTTGTGAAATAGATAATCCATTGACGGAAATACCATCTGATTTTCTAATTCACCGCAAAATTAATATCCGATCCGATCAGATTTAATCGGATCAGATATTAGTCCACTCGCTCGCCGAGAACTAAAACATATATATTTTACAAAATATAAAAGATTTAAATGTATTACTTCTTGGGGTTAAACAATAGGTTTTGGTAAGTTCTCGGAGTTATTACTTTAATGCCCTTTTCTTTTTTCCAAGGGTTATTAATAACGACTTGGGCTTGGTTAAGGTTTCTTATGCGACTGTATCGAACGGGTTTAATTCTGCACATTTATCGTTATCCGAAAGGCTTAATGTAGTTAATTATTTTGGAGTGAAAAGACACATACAAAAGTAACTCTTTATAAGTTACATTAAATGATTAGTCTTTATAAAAAATAGCGTTGACGATGGGGAATTCACATAAAAAATGTTAATCATATACTATTTGTCGAAAAGAAAATGAAACATTTTCAACAAAGAAATGGAAATTAACACGCGAAAATAATTTTGTTTTCATAGTTCAGAGACAGATCTTTTGTTTTGTTTCTTTAATATCCAATAAGTCACAATTAAATGTTATTGTTTTGTACGGGACTATTTCTTTTAGTTTAACATTATCAATAAATTAGCTTAGAACTATAACTTAACATTCCAGTTACATGTTATTTAAAAATTACATTTTATTTATGTATGTTGCATTTAGTACTTTTTTTAAAAACTACTCTGGTGGTAACGTATGAAACTATATAAGATCTTTTGGCTCTAAGTGTTGTCAACGTTCCTATTTCACAAACGTTTGAATATAAATAGGCTACGCCTTAATCAGGAAAACTGTTAAGTAAGTACTATATTAGCACCCGGTTAAACCTTATGTTTTTGTTTGCATACATATGTAAAAGTTGTAATATAGCTTGACATTTATTATTGTATTCTTTTTTCTTTATAGTAATGTAGTTAAACCTAACGTTTTATTATAAATACATGCTGTAACATTATTGCTGTATAGTCTAATGTAATAATCCAAATATATATATTATACCAACATTACGCCTAACGTTAAAGTCTTTATATAAATACCCACTACATCTCAGGTTTATAATTGGGCCTAAAATCTTTTTATAAATACACGCTACACACCAACATCATAATTAGGCCTTATATAATTAATTATATGAATGCACGCTATATTAGCATCACAGGCAAGCCTAATGCAAGAAAATATCGTTTCATAGAATATCTACTAGTACTATTACTTTTTTAAACGCCGTACTTAATCCATTTTAACTTTGAAAACAAATATTAAAGTGATGGAGTGGAGGTTATGTTACACATGAAAACACCGTGAATTTAAAATATTTGATTGTCTTGTACTTACCACTAGGATCCATAGCCATTATGCTCCGTTCCCAAATTTATTATAATTTGGATTTTGATAATAAACTGTTGGTAAGGAATACTTGTCAGTATATTTCGAAGTAATGATTGTTAAAATGTAAATCGTATAGAATACAGAATGCATAAAACAAAACTTTGAAAGGTTTACATCAACTGCACTGAGGCAAGTTCGAGGTTATATTGTATGTTGCCCGCAGTAGTTTAGCTGTACGTTTTTCCAATTAAAATAATGGGACCACATTAGAACGCCAGAATCAATGTGGGTGGCCTGTACCGTAAGGGTCGGAAGTAAAATTTTGTTTGTTGGAGGGAGGGGGAAGATAAGGTTTAGTGTCGTGTATTAGAAGGTGGTTTGGTGGGCTCAAGCCGTTGTCTTTAAGCTCCAGAAGTACACCTTTTCTCAGTCGTAAAAATTGCCACAACTACGACAATAAATCCCTGATTTCATACCTTATTTATTGCGAGCTACTACTAAGCAAAAAATATTTCATCTTTAAAATTAATACCGCACAGGGAGTTGTAGGTCTGTACAGTAAAAAAAAAAAAAAAGCTGTGATATTCTAAGTGCCATCTTTATTTTCATTGAGACAATGCCCCTTTTAAAGTTCTCTGTTCGTTGCTGATAAGGTTGGAATAAATTCAGTTTACAGCTTGAGTGACAATGTAGGCCTTCTTTTGTGTGTGAATTGGGAACCTATATGTGACAGAAAAAGGAAAAACAACAAACACGTGGCGGAATTCTTGTGAAGATAAACAGTTTAATATTGAACTGGATTTATCGCTAAACATTTTTATTAATTTAAATGAACTAACTAACTACACGTCCAGGACGCTATTACACAATTACCATTACAATTTCATTATAAGCTTCTGTCATTTCTTTTTCTGTCGTAGGAAACTTCGTTTTTTTTTAGGTTGTTCTTTATTACCTTTAATATAAAGTTAGTAACCAGTTAACATTGTCTTCTATGTTTACTTTGGTCTTTTAAACCTACCTTTTAAATCCAGTACCTACAACTAATGAATTAATTTTAGAACTCCGTCTGTTTACACCGAGTCGTTATTTAAAACAAAAAGAAATACAATTCACATTTGGATGGAACGGTATGAGAGAGAAGAATCCTAGGCTCCCCTTGTTATGATACCTAAAACACAAGTTTGGATGGCATTGTATTGGACAGGAAGGTCCTATGCCCCCTTGTTCCGACGCCCACGCGTTTCAAGTTTGTCTTCAGTATAGTTTAGGTTTCAAAAAAGTTTAGAAGAGTTCAATCTGCGCCAAGAGTTTCGAAATCTGCAGTTTTGATATAGTTTTAAATATGTAATAAACCCATAAGATGCTCTAATTGATTTTATTACTTTTAGAAATATATTATCCTGTAATTAAAATATTACTTTGCAAGTTCATGTTTTATTAATACAGAATATCAGTGAAAGTGTGTGCTTGTTGGTAACGAATGTATTTACAGTTTATGTAGCGACAACTGGAAGGTGTTTGATTGGGGGACTTTATGCGAAGGGAAAAAAATCTGTACGGCAGAATACACTCTGTAACAACTTCAGGGTTGTTTAGCAGGATAAACTGCTTCGTTTTCGATTTGAAGGAAACGTTCCTCTAATATGTTTATTGTTGGTCTTGGAGTTATCTTTGGTAGGGCTAAGAAACAGTTGTTACAACAATGATGTCGTGTTTTTTTTTTGTTTTCTGCCATACAGCTAAACCAACTCAGCGCATTCACTGTACATCTGTCACTGTTGACATTCTTATCACGAGTCAATTTTTATACCTGAACAGCCTCCTGGTGGCCAAACGGTGACTCACAAAGCGCTACATAGACATATTCCCTTTGCGTATTATCTTCAACGAAACCTCGAAAAAAATGTTTTAGGTTCAGAATAGTTAAGACTATGTTAGCTAACAGACTGAAGATAAGACCGAGACGTTACTAAACAATTTATATTATGAATAAATTAGTTATTTGTTATTGTTTCTCTTTGGGGGGAGATAGACATAAATGTTTCTATAAAACTTCCATGCTTTTGTTATTCATAATTCTGTTTATGTACTTTATTTATTTCCTATTGTAGAAGTGACCTATTTAAAAAAGGGAAATTGAAACGTGACTGTACTTAAATATTGAAAATAAATTATTCATTTTGTACAAAAGTGACTATATTGTCCAAATATATCTCGTCTAACCATGTAGGTACTGCCCGACATAGTACGTGTTGAAAATACATAATAACCAACTATTGCATGTGTTGTTTCGTTATTATAGAGGGAATATTATACTGGTATCCAAGTGACGAGTCTTGATCTCGAGTGTGTGGTGAAACCCATTTTTCAAGACAAACCGATACAGACGATAAAATTTCTTTGACATTTCGTGAAATATATATCTTCGAATGTACATGGCAAGCCTTCTAACGGCTCCGTCAAATTACAAGTGTAATAATATATGTGATACACGAAAATCAGAAATAGAATATGAAACTTCCAATAACTACACGAGAGGAAAACAATTAATATTCGATCTAGTACAACGTATCAGTATTGGAATATTAAATATATTAATAGTAAAACATTCTTTACCAAACCGAGACATCACATATTGTTTATAAGTTACACATTTCTTGTATCGCAATTTCTACAAGTTTCGTATTGTATTCCATTCAGGCTCGGCATGGCCAGGTGGGTTAAGGCGTTCGTCTCGTAATCTGAGGGTCGCCGGTTCGAATCCTCCTCGTATCAAACATGCTCGCCCTTTTAGCCGTGCGGGCGTTATAATGTGACGGTCAATCCCACTAGTCGTTGGTAAAAGAGTAGCCCAAGAGTTGGCGGTGGGTGGTGATGACTAGCTGGCTTCCCTCTAGTGTAACACTACTAAATTCAAACAAACTAGTATTCCATTCAAATAATTTGGATTTAAGTGAAATTAAACGTGGGCGAACGCGGTTTTTACCTACAGTAACAACAATGTTACGAGGTGCCCGTAAAAGACCAGAACACCTGTGATAATAGTGAATCGAAAATGTATTTTTGTTTCTTTCGTAACTGGTTTATTTTTTTGGAACAGACTTTAAAAAAAGAGAAATGGTTCTCAAATTGTTATTGGAAAGCAAAAGAAATCCAAAAGCTTCCGTACAAAACCACGTGATAGCCTCGTTTCAGAACTAGGTTCTGTTCTAGAAGCAACCCAAATATATACCCATATAATTATCATTTATTGGGTTTTCCCGTTATAAACTTGACACAGAATAAAACTGTATATCATTCGCACCTGTTTGAAAAGCAATACAACTTTGCTAGAGGTTGTTCACTGCCGTTTTTTGTAAATCGACGCACAGATTGTGAAACATTTAATTCGTGGAAACCCCAAGACTTCCAGTTTGATTTTAGAGTTTTACGAAATATGTAAAGCGTGACCTATCTTAGTATGTAACTTATTTTTTCCTTCTACCATGTAACTGGATTGATTTAATATGTCGAAAGTTTATTCAACTACAGAGAAGCGTGGAAAAACCAGGTGTGTCTTATTGGCTATTCAAGTTCGAACGTCTTGGAAGACTTATTGTGCATTCTCGTGCATAATAGGTAACTGTTTCGATCCTAGACATATCAAGGTATTTAAAAATGCACGAGACACGAGAAAAAAGTCAGGTCAGTGCACATAAACTTACGGTTAATTTACTCTGCTTGTTTATTGTCAAGCATAAAACAACACAATGGGCGATTTGTACTGTGCCGACCAGGTGTATGGAACCCAATGTTTGAAGCTATACATCTCGAGACTTGCCGCTGAACGAAACGGGGTAATTTAAACCGCACGAGGGTTCATTATATACTGCGCATTACACGATCTTCTTTATACCGTGTATGAAACCTAATAATCAGAGAAAGTATTTGGATAAACATTTGACATTTCAAGTCATTAGAAAAGCAACAATAACAAATAAAGAAAGCAAAATATTATAATCTCATTATGTTTAGAAGTACAAACAATGTTTTTAATTTATTTGTACTATATTTAGAAGTACAAACAATGTTTGTAATTTCCCTGTAATATGTTCAGGACCTGAGACAATGTTTAATTTCCCTGTAATATGTTTAGGACTATAAACAATGTTTTTAATTTCCCTGTAATATGTTTAGGACTTCAGATAATGTTTAATTTCCCTGTAATATGTTCAGGCCTTCAGACAATATTTAATCCCTGTTATATGTTTAGGACTTCAGACAATGTTTTAAATTTCCTTGTAATATGTTCAAGACTTGAGACAATGTTTTAAATTTCCCTGTAATATGTTCAAGACTTGAGACAATGTTTAATTTCCCTGTAATATGTTTAGGACTATAAACAATGTTTTTAATTTCTCTGTAATATGTTCAGGACTTGAGACAATGTTTAATTTTCCTGTAATATATTTAGGACTTCAGACAATGTTTAATTTCCCTGTAATATGTTCAGGACTTCAGACAATGTTTAATTTCCCTGTAATATGTTTAGGACTTTTAACAATGTTTGTAATTTCCCTGTAATATGTTCAGGACTTGAGACAATGTTTAATTTCCCTGTAATATGTTTAGGACTATAAACAATGTTTTAATTTCTCTGTAATATGTTCAGGACTTGAGACAATGTTTAATTTTCCTGTAATATATTTAGGACTTCAGACAATGTTTAATTTCCCTGTAATATGTTCAGGACTTCAGACAATGTTTAATTTCCCTGTAATATGTTTAGGACTTTTAACAATGTTTGTAATTTCCCTGTAATATGTTCAGGACTTGAGACAATGTTTAATTTTCCTGTAATATGATTAGGACTTCAGACAATGTTTAATTTCCCTGTAATATGTTCAGGACTTCAGACAATGTTTAATCCCTGTAATGTGTTTAGGAATTCAGACAATGTTTTTAATTTCCCTGTAATATGTTCAGGACTTCAGACAATGTTTAATTTCCCTGTAATATGTTTAGGACAACAAACAATGTTTTTAATTTCTCTGTAATATGTTTAGGACAACAAACAATGTTTTTAATTTCTCTGTAATATGTTTAGGACTACAAACAATATTTTTAATTTCCCTGTAATATGTTTAGAACTATAAACAATGTTTTTAATTTCCCTGTAATATGTTCAGGACTTGAGACAATGTTTAATTTTCTTGTAATATGATTAGGACTTCAGACAATGTTTAATTTCCCTGTAATATGTTCAGGACTTCAGACAATGTTTAATCCCTGTAATGTGTTTAGGAATTCAGACAATGTTTTTAATTTCCCTGTAATATGTTCAGGACTTCAGACAATGTTTAATTTCCCTGTAATATGTTTAGGACAACAAACAATGTTTTTAATTTCTCTGTAATATGTTTAGGACTACAAACAATATTTTAAATTTCCCTGTAATATGTTTAGGACTATAAACAATGTTTTTAATTTCCCTGTAATATGTTCAGGACTTGAGACAATGTTTAATTTCCCTGTGATATGTTCAGGACTTGAGACAATGTTTAATTTCCCTGTAATATGTTTAGGACTATAAACAATATTTTTAATTTCTCTGTAATATGTTCAGGACTTGAGACAATGTTTAATTTCCCTGTAATATGTTCAGGACTTCAGACAATGTTTAATCCCTGTAATGTGTTTAGGAATTCAGACAATGTTTTTAATTTCCCTGTAATATGTTCAGGACTACAAACAATATTTTTCATTTCTCTGTAAATTTAGTGCTATAAGTTGAAGTACTTTGATCAAGTAAGTCTTGTTTGGGCAAGACGAGTAAAGAGAGAGAAGAATTGTTAGATTTTATGTATTTTAACTTGTGGTCACTTAGTCGAATTCTATGCAACAAATATATAAGTTATTGTATCATGCGCTTTATTTATTGGAAAAAACAAACAAACAGGGCCGAAGTACGTAAATTAGTCTTTGGTCAGTTATATTAAAAAGAAAAACGAAACTGAAATCACGTGATAATGTACAAGGCTTATTTATTGACCTAAATTTGTTAATCTTTTTTAGTTCATGAAATGAAAAGCTTCCCGGATTTTAACGCCCGCATTTGGGCAAGCACTATTTAAATGTCAAATATAAGAATGCGGAATGGGCAGGGTGTGGCCTTGGGGATAGCGGTCAATTCAAGGGTGGTTAGTTTACTACTTCCTTAAAAATGCGCTCCGCACTTTATGGTCGTGTGTGTGCGTGCGCTATGGGAGTGATGGCTAAATCTCAATATGTAATTAGAAAAGAGTAACACAAAAGTTGTCGGTGGATTCCTATCAAAAAGATGTCTTTATTTTATCAGCTTCGAATTAGGGTTGGCTCCCTGTGTATCTCTAAAACAAACAAACAAATAATGAGGAAAACAACATAAACAGAAATACATTAATTTGCATAAGACAACATATGTGAGGTAAATGAACATATTATATTTACTTTATTTTGCACGTTTGTTTTTTGAATTTCGCGGAAAGCTTCACAAGGGTTATCTGCGCTAGCAGTCCCTAATTTAGCAGTGTAATTCTAGAGGGAAGGCAGCTAGTCAACACACCCACCGCCAACTCTTGGGCTACTCTTTTACCAACGAATAGTAGGATTGACCGTCACATTATAACGCTCACACGGCTGCAAGAGCCAGCATGTTTGGTATGACGGGGATTCGAACTCGCGACCCTCGGATTACGAGTCGAGTGCCTTAACCACCTGGTCATGCCGGGCCCTTTATTTTGTAAGTTTTAAAGGTGCGTTTCCCTTGAAATCATATCACAATATATATAGTGTAAAATCATTAACATAAGTTTATTTTAATGAAGAGAAATAGTGGAATTTGACTTTTACTCTTATAATATCTACCGCAGGTATCGAAGCTCGATTTTTTCGTCATAAGGTTTTAATACTTGCCAATGAGCTACCGAGGAGAAATTATTAATTTTATTGTTCAACACAATGCCCTCACTGGTATCGAAACTCTATTTGTGACGTCATAAGCCCTAAGACTTATCTTGAGGACCGAGGAGGATGTATAAATATTTCTACTGAAGTATTCTTTGTGTAATTAAAATTAGGTTTAATTGAAACTGAACTATGTGGATGCTAAAATAAATAAAACTTCAATCTCACCAAAACTGATTAACTTTTATGTAGTTTTTTTTCGGAAATGTCTGAGGCTAGTGGGATAAATTTCTATTCGGATTTCATAAAACAGATATTTTTTTTATTTTAGCATTTTAATCATTGAAATTGAATTTATGTATACTGGTTGGCAACTCATGAACACAACCCTCCGCCAACTATTGGGTTAAGCTTTGACTTAAACTCATCAAACGATAGACTCGGAGGTGGGTATAAACTAGTGACCTTAAATCTAGGTCAAGGTGAGATTTACGTAAGCTATAACCACGTCGTGAATTTTATTTAGTAAACAGAAACTCCTGTTGAATATCTGCCGTTAACATTTCGAGAGGTTATTCAAAACTTCCTAGATAGATGCACTCTACTGACAACATTTGTCTTTAAAATTACTTATTTAGCCTTTGGAATGAGACTAGTATTGTATGACATAGTGGTTAATGACCCAGAAGATCAGATTTAACGATTCTTAATTTAAAACTGATGACCAAAGAAAAAGAGTAACAGTCAGACACATCTGCTGCTCATACGGCTACTCGTAACTGAATGGTGAGAAACTATCACTGTTATAACGCCCCCTCCGCTAAAAGTGCGGTGCGGATTAAGCGGCAGATCGTGGCTTGAATCTTGGATCCCTCGATTGGCACATTACACGAGGCTTAGTACGCAATACTAGTGTTTATAAATTAAAAGTTAGCTAAACTGAAAAAAAAACACAAAGATTTAAATCAACATTATCTTTAGAAAAGTTAGGTGGTGTTATTGTTTAAATGATCAGGTTGTTAGGGCGCTCGACTGGTAATCTGATGGTTGCGGGTTCGAATTCCCGTCATACCAAACATACTCCCCCTTTCAGCCTTGGGGGCGTTATAATGTGAGAGTCAGTCAGTCGCACAATTCGTTGGCAAATGTAGCCTAAGAGTCGGCGGATTGTTGATTATGACTAGCAGTTGTTGTTTTGAATTAAGCTTAAAGCTACACAATGGTATCGAAACCTGGTTTTTAGCGTTGTAAGTCCGCAGACATGCCGCTGAGCCACTGGGGGGCGATTATGACTAGTTGCCTCTATATTAGGGACGGCTACTCGTTCCTACTGCGCTACTGCAGATAGTCCTCGCGTAACTTTACGCGAAAGTAAAAATAACAAATTATTACTTAAACTTGGTAACAGGAAGCTAATTCTAAAATTACGGTTTAAAACATTAGATTTTATTAATTTATATATTTCTGTACGAAAAAAGCCGTGAGATGGCTTAACAAATTATCTCTTAATAAAATGCAGCTGCTGCAATCTGTTGATGGTTACCAAAGATAACCTGTTAAAGATACGTAGATGCAGTTTATTTAGTGACATCTAGCGACAGCTTTAAATAATAATTCACGAGAAATAAATTTTAAAGTATTTGATTAAATAAAGCCTTCTGGATGTTCATACATTTGCCCTCCCCCTCCGACAAAACAACAATCACGAAATTCTAATTGCTTAAAATTGATCAGTTTTCTTTACTTGATGACTATTAAACCTCACCAGTACATAAAATCAGAGACTATATAGGGAATTAAGAAAGAGCATTCGTATGAATTTTATTTTTAAACATAGACGTTTATATATTTTTAAACTGTTCTAAATTACACCTAACCCTAGCATTCATATTACCTTACAGTTCAATAATTTGTGAGATACGTAATACGGAATTATTAAAAAAACAACTGTAAGCAATTATTAAGAATCGTCACACTTGGTAGATTACTAAAAACAGTGAATCTTTAGTATGCTGCGTTTTTTTTATACGGCTCGCGGAACACAAGAAGAAGCATGATGCTGGGATCGAACCTATGGTTATATGTCAGTGTTGAATAGTGAATGTACAGTCTATGGAATAATGTGAGCTCTGGTGGTGATTGGTATCATAGACGTATAGAACTTGTACACATTTGTTATCTGTGTATATATAATTAGATGTATATCTGTCACGCTTTGTACCTCCTGAACGGTTAATCGTAGAAAAAAATGTACATCAAAATGCTTCTTTCTAAGAGTACATCCCCCTCCAGTGGCACAACGGTATGTCTGTAGACTTACAATGCCAGAAACCGGGTTTCAATATCCGTCGTGAGTAGAGCCCAGATAGTCCAATGTATAGTTTTGTACTTAATTACAAACAAGTAAATCAAGACATTATAGAGAAACTTTCATTCTTTGCAGTTTCTGGTCCGACATGGCCAGGTGGGTTAAGGCGTTCGAGCCGTAATCCGAAGGTCGCTGGTTCGAATCCCCGTCGCATCAAACATGCTCGCCCTTTCTCAGCCGTGGAGGCGTTATAATGTGACGGTCAATCCAACTATTCGTTGGTAAAAGAGTAGCCCAAGAGTTGGCGGTGAGTGGTGATGACTAGCTGCCTTTCCTCTAATCTTACACTGCTAAATTAGGGACGATTAGCGCAGGTAACTCTCGTAGCTCAGCGCGAAATTCAAAACCAAAAACAAACTTTGCAGTTTTTAAGATGTCATATCAGTATCAGTCTGTTACACTTCGTGTATGCAGAAGGGTCAAACACTCAAGAATAAAGATATTTCTTTTCGTGAAAGGATCTTACGGATAAAAAAGGGGAAGGGACTGATTTTAAATATAGGAACGTTGTTTACTTTAAAGATATATATTTCATGTCTATTATATACATTCATGATTTTATTGTAGTGTGTCGATTAATCGACTGTAATTCAATTCATTGTCTCCGTTTTGACATTTTTTTCTGTAGCAGTATTTTCTTGCGCTCACTGAAATGACAAGGAACAGTGGGATCCAGCAGAAAAAGCCCAGCAGCTACTTTGTGAACCTAAGTGCTGTATTGTGCTGGATGAACCAATTTTATCTAAATACGAATATTTTTGTCAATAATGCATTACATTTGGTATACTTGAAAACAAACGAAATGTAATTTTCTTTATTGAAATAAGACACAGAATGACAATATATAACTATAAATGGCCCACTAGTCTATCATATTTCATATACTAGTATGAGGGATCACATTGGCTACACATTTTATATTGATTCATCACATTCTTTTGGAAAATTACCCTTGATTTGTTTCAACTGGCATCTGCTAGTGTTATATAAAAGACAAATTAGTCGAAATCTTCGGGGTCGTGAAATATATGGGTAGTTCTCAAACTTAAGCGACCATAATGAGATGAAACTATTTTGACTGGTTTTTACGAACTGTTCACGTCCCATTCAGCAGTTTCTTTGTGACGTTAGTTTGGACATTTCTAGAAGTATGATTAAGCACTTCTGTAACACCTCTATAAATACCGCACATTTTGACATAAAACCTTTCGCCAACTTTTATTATTTTAAATGTTAGTTACGATTATGATCGGTAGATGACAGTATAGTCCAAGAAAACAAACTAGACGCAAAACCAACGTCTCTTTACTCAATATTTTAGTGAAATAAAAAGTAATTGATTGGTTCTATTCTAGATAATGCAATCTATCAGTGTTAATCACCTGCTTCCACCATAATGTATGAATTTGTTTAAGACATAACTCATTATTTCAGCGACGACGAGAATTAATAGCCTTTTCTGTTAAAATAATCAACCATAAAAATTGACAGAATGGACATAAGTAGGCACGTGAAATTACCTTAACGTGATAAACTTCAGCTAGTTGACGTTCCAGTTGAAATAGTGAGTGATTTGTTTTCCAGGTGTTTTCATAACCTAGTTCTCTGTACATATACTTCACATTCCAGTTGAAACAGTGTTATAATTCGAGGTGTTTTCATAGCCTAGTTCACTCTACAAATACTCCTCGTCCCAGTGGAGTAGTGAGCGTTTTGGTTTCTCTTTACACACGTAACATACGTTTCTTTTGAATTATAGTTTGATGTAAGTGCTGTTTCCTATACCTACAGCTAGTACTAAAATATCCCCTGATTAAGTCCATGTCTAAGATGATTTTAGGAAGTATCGAAAAAACAAGTTAATGTTAAGTACCACTATAGTGGATTCATGTAGACGTAAGCAACATTATTTTATAGGTCTTTGTTTAATTATGTTAAATTAAGAACCTTAATTATGGTCATATGTTTTTTTTTTTAAGTTATGCCTCATTCCCAAAAGTATCTCCAATAAAAATGCCTCTCAGTGGAACAGCGGTATGCCTGTGAACTTATGACACTAGAAACCGGGTTTCAATACACGTGGTGGGCAGAGCACAGATATCTCATCGTGTTGCTTTGTGCTTAAATACAAACAAACAAACCAATAGAAATAGGAGTTTTTAGTTTCGTGCATATCGATATAAATGTTAATATTATAGTAAACCGACAAACAACGGTTTACAAGCACAACGAAGTGGTATGCTTTCTTCAGAGCCGATCTGAATGTCCTGTCGAAAATTGTAGTGTGTTTAGCACAAAATAAACCACTTTATTATGCTTATAAATTGTTTGTCAGTTTACTACTATATTAGCATAATATATTACTGCACACAAATGTATTGTAACATCACAAAATAATCTGAATGCAGTATGAAGACCGCAACTAGCAAACAGTGAAATAAAGTGAAAGTCGGTTTTGTTCGAAAATAAGTTTATTAAAAATGTACGTAGATGGCGCTTCCTTCGCACAAGCAGAGGCATTAGTTTGCCTTGTGCTAGGACTAACTTCTTGTAGTGTTTGGTTAATATACTTTTCTCCTTCTTTATCCTCTCCTGTTATACGAAAGAAAGGAGAAAAGGGCAATTAGGGCTGGTTTTGTAAACAAATAAGGCATTTTTTTTACTTTCATATATGGGCCGGTCGTGGCCTGTTGATTAGCGTACAAGACTGTAAATCCAAGGCTCGCGTCCCATTGATACAAAAATGCGTTCTTTACTTCGGAGCTGTGAAAATGTTATAAGAGTGACCATAAAATCCCGTTTTTCGATTATAGTCATTCAAACACGTTTCTGCGACTTTCCACGTAACAGTTTTCATAATTTTTTCTGTGAAGTTTAAAACAAACGAGTGGATGTACGAACACATACATACACAGCTCATAAAGACTTATAGTTTCTGTATGCTCGTATTTTCAATTATGCCTGGGAACGATAAGGTCACGTGATCGAAAGAAACATAATCAAAGCAACTTGATGTGCTTATTTCTGTTCATTCTTGGGGACTTAGTATTGTTGATAGGCAATCCACGGGGGCCCAGATTCAACATACAGTCCAAATTGAGTACCTCAGAGGTTCAACAGACTAACAATGGACACTCCATGTCAGGTGGCATGATGGAGATATTTATTTCAATTGTGTGATGTAGGTGGCTCGATAAAGATTGGCTCAGCCATTTAGAAAAAATAATTCTT
Organism: Tachypleus tridentatus; assembly: GCF_004210375.1. NCBI lineage: Eukaryota > Metazoa > Arthropoda > Merostomata > Xiphosura > Limulidae > Tachypleus > Tachypleus tridentatus. Next base: position 177,736,394 of record NC_134831.1, read on the forward strand.
ATGGGACAGGATATGTATTGAAGAGAATATAGTAGCTGAGAATAATAGCTGGTGCTGTTTATTGTGTAACAATAGGGAGGTCAAGAGCTTTGTTATCGATGTGCTCATTATAACGTGAAATAAGTAATAACAATTTTTTTTACTAATTCCGTCAGAACACACTCGATTTTGTTTCCTGAACAAAAAATAACCAAGGTACATTTACCACTAAAACGTCAGGCCGTCATGCGGTCATTCTCACGCACGGAAAATAGCCTGCACGTGCATTAGGCTGTTACAATATTACGTTTAGATGTATTATTACGCTATATTGTTTTGAAGTTATCGTGTATTGTTTACAGAAACAGAAAAGGACATTTTGTTCGTCTGTAAGCTACTTTGCTCTTTAACATAGCACAAAATATTTCTAAACCTGATTCACACATTCACATGCACAATGTGCTATTTCTGCTTTATCCATTGCGGGTGTCGAAACTCGGTATGTAGCAGAATAAGACGTCGGACTTACCGCTGAATTACAGGGACTTCCTCGTGCAAATTTTGTGTTTTAAGACAAACAAACAAGATGGTGTCTTCTGTCTTATACTTTGAAATATTGAGCTAATAATATGATAGATTTTGCATAACATAAAAGCTACTTATGGATAAACATTTGACAACTTAATACACTGGTACTCTGTTAAATTGTAGTCGGATGTGTTTTATATTACGTAGCAGTAATGTGTTGTTAAACAGCTTTTATTGCTCTGTTAAAGAGAAACTATTCGTTAAATAGCAGTAATGTGTTGTTAAACAGCACCTATTGCTCTGCTAAACAGAAACATTGTTTTGTTAAGTAGCAATAACGTGTTGTTAAACAGCACCTATTGCTCCGTTAAACAGAAACTTTGTATCTCAGAACGGCTGGTATGGGTATTAACACTTATTGATAAAGAGATAACAACGTTTCGATCTTCCTAGGTCATCTTCGGGTTAAGAAAGAGAAAGTTTGAAAGTGACCGTTGCCGGACACATGTCTTAAGGAGAAGAATTTAAACAGGGCTTTTGCAGTTGGATTTTAGGTTATTAATTATTATAGGTATGAAGGTGTTCCTTTATTTTGGTTTAATTTTGGTTTTAGTTGCTGCATATGTAGGGCTTCTTTGATTTTGCGTTTGTTTATATTTGTTTCCATACTTAATATCTGGGTGTTTTCTATGGTTATGTTGTGTTTATTTGATTTACAGTGTTCAAAAACGTGTGAAGGCGTTTCTTTGTGTTCTTTAAATCTAGTTTCAATTTTTCTGCTTGCTTCTCCAATATAGAAATATTTCCGAAATGCAAACTAGATTCATATAACAAAAAAACAACAAAAACACGTTCACACGTTTATGAACACTGCAAATCAAATGAACACAACATAACCATAGAAAATACCCAGATATTGAGTAGGAAAACAAATATAAACAAACACAAAATCAAATAAACCCTACTTATACAGTAACTAAAACCAAAATTAAACTAATATAAAGGAACACCTTTATACATATACTAATTAATAACCTAACGTCTACCTGTAACGCCCCCTACAATCCCGTACCCGTTTAAACTTTCGTCCGCAAGAAGTGTCCGGAAAAGGCCACTTTCAAACTCTCTCTTTCCCAACCTGAAGATGGCGTAGGAAGGTCGAAACGTTGATTTCTCTTTATCAATAAGTGTTAATATCCATGCCAGCAATTCTGAAATACATTTTTATTTCAAATGGGTTTCTCGTCGTCAAGAGAAACAAAGACTTTGTTTTGTTAAGTAGCAGTAATGTGTTGTTAAACAGCACGCATAGCTCTGTTAATCATAAAAATGTTTGTTTTGTTAAGTAGCAGTAATGTGCTTAAACAGTACATAGTGCTCTGTTAAATAAAAACTGTATGTTTGTTAAGTAGCAGTAATGTGCTGTTAAAGAACACCTAGTGCTCTGTTAATTAGAAATTGTTTGTTTTGTTAAGTAGCAGTAATGTGTTCTTAAACAGCATATATTACACTGTTAAAAAGAAACTGTTTTCTTAAGTAGCAGTAATGTGTTGTTAAACAGCACATATTGCTCTGTTAATCAGAAACTGTTTATTTTGTTAAGTAGCAGTAAGGTGTCGTTAAACAGCACCTATTGCTTTGTTAAAAAGAAACTGTATGTTTGTTAATTACTGCATGTTCACTTTGGCCCGATATTCTTTAAGTAGAAATAGAATGGAGTTATGAATAAATAATTAAGGAAAGTACTTTGTTAGGAAATACTTAAATCTATTGTCTAGCAATAAATTGCTAGACAAAGAGAGTATAATGGCTATGGTTACACTGTTTGTCCAGGTTAACCTGATATCATTTGGCACAACAAGTAATTGTAACTAGTGAAATGCTGTAGGTCATGTGATATAGTAATTCGGTTCTCAAATTGCACGAATCTGTACATTGCTATGATATAAAATTTTCCCAGCCCGCTGGGCTTACCTAAACAGTTATAAATTATGAAAAAAAAAAAAACATTTTTAAAAGCAATCTAATGATTAGAAACCAATTTGTTTTAGTCACACTAGAGGTCAGAATAAAACACGGTTTAGTTTGAATTTTACACAAAGCTAAGCGCCCCTAATTTTGCAACGTAAGTTTAGAGAGAAGGCAGCTAGTCATCACCCACCGCCAGCTCTTGGGCTATCTTATCAACGAATAGAAGGATTGACCGTCACATTGTAACGCTCCCAGAGATGAGAAGGCGACTATGTTTGGTGTGGCGGGATTCGAACCTGCGACCCTCAGATCACGAGTCGAGTGCCTTAATCACTTGGCCATGCCGGGCCGATAAAACACCCACATATGTTATTGGTGTATCTGAAGATAGAAAAGTATTGCTGTTATAAAAGAGACCGATAAATTCAGGTTTTACTCCGCGTAACGGTAGGAATGAGAAGTTGAAAAACTTAAACGATTTCATTTGGGTTTGATTGCAAGCGACTTTAATTAAAAAAATAACTGAAGTTCTAAAACTCAGTGCTCTTCGATGACTGAGAATTCTCTATTTTTTAAATTACAGAAAAAAACTTGAATAAAATATGATAGTAGCTTTGCATTCTGGGATTTAATAATTGCTGAAAAGAAATTATAAGGGCAACGTAAACATTAATTTCATCCCATTTTCAGTGACGTAGGAATCAGGAGACTAAGGGTCCCTACCCTTCAATATGTTCCTTTAAAAATGCATCAAAATTAGGAAATTATGGAAAGCGAAGAATGTACAGAATTTAATCTAGAACCCAAGAGCTTTCGGTGCTTCTCTGAAACATCTCGACATCAGCCACGAGAGGTGAGCTTGTGGTGCTTGGATCGGTCAAACAAAATTAGGGAGAACTAGCGCAGATACTACTTGTACACAGAGTTCAACAAAATAAACCTATTTGCTTTTACAGAAACACAATATTCGCTTCGATAGTCACAAACAAAACTGCGTCAAAATAAAAAGATTTATTTTTATTGCTGTTTGGTTTGTTTAGAATTTCGCGCAAAACTACATGAGGGCTATCTGCGCTAACCATCCCTAATTTAGCAGTCTAAGGCTAGAGGAAAGGTAGCTATTCATCACTACCCACCGCCAAATCTTGGACTACTTTTTTACCAACCAATAGTGGGATTGCCTAGAACATAGTAACGAGGGGAATTCGAATCCGCGACCATCAGATTACGAGTCAAACGCCTTAACCACCTGGCTATGTATATATATACATACATACATATTTATTTAAGCAAGCGAACATATTTTGTAACAAAAATATATTATTTTAGTTTTAACCACGTTCTGGAACTAACCGCTTCAGCTTTATCGGGTTTATAATTTAAGTTTTTGTTTTATCTACTTCTGCGTTTGAAAATCTGTGTCGTTAAGAAATTGGTTATATGTTCACATAAGAATATTTCGGCATTATCACGCGAAGAAAGAAAAGAGCTAATTCTACCTTCTCTTGCGAAACAAGAAAACTCTCAGTGTGTCTTACGTTAGAAGCCCAGCGACAAATGGCTTTGGAATAAAAAGAAAGAAAGGAAAGAGAGATAGAGAAAGCGGACAGTGTCTTTCCTTCTGTACAAAGTACATTCTTTGGGTTGTTGTCAAAGGTCTATAAGGTAATTAATGATGTCTAACAAAGAGCCTAAGTCGCTGGAAGATATTTTTATATTTTCTGAAGAATATATATACACGTGGAATTTGAATGGCGTATTATTAACACGTGGTTTCACCTTTTATCCAATCAATAACTGGTTGAATGGCAATAAAATAGAACAAGAAAATTAAACATAATAAAAATGGATAGAAAATAAAAAGAACTAAGTGGAGGATTTATTTAAAAAAACAACAAGAACATCGAAGACAAACGGTACATAAAACTTAACAGGATTCGAGTAGGCTTAACCTCACTCTAAGCCTATTTCACAATATGTAATTGTGTGAGATATCATGGTCTGATTTTATGAATTCTTCATCTAATTGCCATTGTAAAATATAAGTTATGTAACTACAAGATCCGCTACATATCGGCTTTTTATTAATTTAAATATAATGTTTTTGTTATTATTCCATGTGAAAAACGTCGATTTCTCTTTTGAGTAAGGGTTAGATATATACAGAAAAAAATTAGGTAACTTAGCACAGAGATAAGATGGCACAATTCCAATTGTTGAAGGTAAATAACATTGCTGATAGGAATATGAGAAAGGGGATCCTTCCACCCATTTTGATGGAGTCTAGCTTAGCCTGGTTGATGGGGCGCTCGATTTGATATTCTTTGGTAAAAGAGTAGCTCCAGAGTTGATGGTATTCGTTGTTGAGTAACTGCATTCTCTCTATCCTATCACTGTTAAATTAGGGACAACTATCGGATATAGCACATGCGCATATTTGGGCAAAATTCAAAACAACTTTAATATAGCTTTCTACATGTCCTTTGTTTGGTGGAGGGGTCCAAGAGGACTTTGGAAAATGGAAGGTGTTGATTGTCAGTGGGGTGAAATTTTTAGTGAAAAGAGTCGCGGAGTTGGTGTTTTCCAGTTTACCCTGTAAAAAGAAAGATCCACATTTCAAACGCTCTTTGATAAGGGGGTTTAATATTGTTCTGTTAAATTAATATTTTTGAACCTACTTGTTTTCTTAATATCATGAAAGAACCATTTACAAGGGAAATAACAAACGTAAATGGGTCAGAAAAAATTAGCTCCCTTTAGAGTCGTGTTTGCGTATGAGAGTAGTGGTAAAATCCTACTATTCGCTTAGAATAGACCATGAAGGCTGTTAGATATACATATTCTCTATAGTTCAAGATTGGGAAAGGCTCGAGCATCAGATTCCTATATCAGTAGCTGCTCCTTTACGGTATTTCTTTAGATGTTGCATTTCTACAGAAAGGCATTTACCACAACTGCACTTTGACATTGTTTAACGTTGTATAGTTAGTGTGATGTTACTGAAAAATGATTGTTTTGGGAAAAGTACGTAGCAGCCCTTTCTAATGCAGAATATTTCTTCACTCAAATAATAAAAGTCTGTATAGATTGGGAATTAAGAATGTTCAATACTGGAACATTTCCTGTACTTAATGATATTGGAATGCAAAAAATATGGGACATCTTGGGGTACCAAGACCGTCCAGTAAGAGACCTGCAACAAGTCGTACCCAAGCAGTTTTAAGTAAAGTAAGAATCTTATTACACGTAAAAATATACAAATATAAAGGTCAGAGACAAACGCTGTTCACACGATCCATGGATAACAGTTAGTAACATAACCAAAAATGGCTTCCATCTGAGAAAGCGACATAAGTCACGTGCAAACAACTTGCTTCTGCGACTTAGCTGTTCAACTGTTACATATCTCAAGCAACAAAAGAATGAAACAGATGTTCATGTTTTGGTGTGCGAAGTAATAGCGGTTAAGTCGCCTATGTATTTCTCTGTGATCAGACTGATGAAATGTGCTATTGAAAACCATCATTCATATGCACTAGATAAATTATGGAGAGCCTGCAAGGTGGAGTGGTGTGCTCAAGATATGACACACCTACAACGGAGCCCTTTTACAGTGGAAACTATGTTGTAAAGCTTTAGTCAAGATGCATAATTCTCAGATAGAACATGACGACATTGACTTCAACGACGAGTTGAGGCTCCAAATCGTTTTAATATAACACATTCAACCTCTGTATTTGGAATAAGGAACAGTGTTTATAATAAAGCATAATAAATTTTCCTTTAAAATTTCGAGGCGTTCCATATTGTATTTAAAATACTTTTATATGACGAATTTTTTTTTTACAAACCCGGCAGTATAAAAAAGTATTGATTTGAAGAAAGCATGTCCAAGTGCATTTCGTCTCAAACTTTTTTGGTTTTTTTCAGTAAAATATATTGAAATCTATTTCCCTGGTTTAATTATTAGAAAAAAAGGAAAACCTCCGGAAGGCATTAAAAAGGACTTTGTTGAATGAATATAAAAAACGGAAACCGCTAAGATTTGGATGTCTTATTATCTAATGTAGCTGCGTTTAGTCTTTAATTTGTATGTGACTTTGTCAACGCCTCATTTTTGGTGTTGAAAGGCAAATAAAAAGGAAAAAAATAGAATACTTGTACCTTTTTAATACTTCTATTTCAGATAAATTTCTTCGTAGTAAAAACGAACTGCTACTTAATATTGCATGAATGTAATCGACAGATTAATCTAATATTCTGAAGTTTCACTGAAACTAGTCAGAGGCAAAACTTAAATTAATATAATTTAATTGCTTTTGTTAGAGTGCCAAGAAAGGATCTATTTTGTTAAAGGCAGAACATATTTAAGTTTCTAATTTAAATACGCCATCTCAAGTAATACATATACGGTAAATTTGAATTTTTAATTATTATAGTCACAGTGATCACACATGCACATTTACTATTTTCTTAGTGGAAAATTGAACCTTGGGAGTCTCAGATATTCCCCCCCCCCTAAGTTAGTAATATTTTTAATCAATAAAGTTTCATGTTTTGTTTTTTTTTCATTTTAATAATGTATTTATTATTCGATGCGTGTAGAACGATGAATTTAACCAATTATTCATGTGGTTTTAAACGCGTTTTACTTCATATATTAACCTAAATTAATTTATGTATGCGAATAATCTTATGACATTTCGTTATATTCATTATTCCATGTAGGCCCGACATGGCCAAGTGGTTAAAGTACTCTACTAGTAATGTGAGGATCGATGGTTCGAATCTCCGTCACTCCAAACATGCTCGCCCTTTTAGCCGTGGTGGCGTTATAATGTGACGGTCACTCCCACTATTCGTTGATAAAAGAGTAGTCCAAGAGTTGGCGGTAGGTGATGATGACTAGTCTTACATTGCTAAATTATCCAGATAGCCCTCGTGTAGCTTTGCGCGAAATTTAGAGCAAACCAATTTATTCGATGTTATGTAATGGATGAACTGTTTAATGAGTGCATATATATCTGTATTAAATAATTATTTTCTTTCTCTTATTAAAGAATCTGGGTGTCAAACCCAATGATTCAAGGTTATGAGCATTGATTTCGTGAGGATGAAAATTACTTGAATTAGAAATGCTTTCAGAATACGTATACGGTGGTATATCAAAAGAAACTAAGTTCGAAGGCTTATAATGCTAAAAATTAGGGTTTGGTACTGGCGACACATGCAGCTCACCGGGTAACTACGTGTGTATCAAACAAACAGATACGATCTTCTAAAGAAAGACTTTAAAACAACAACAACAACAAAATTAGCCCTCGAAGTAAGATGACAAAAGGTTCACTCACTCGTAGCCACCATTAAAATGTGGTCGTTATCTAATCTCTCTGCGTAAGAATATTAAAAGTATTATTAAAGAAACTACTAAGGCTTATTGCTACCCCTCTCTTTTTAGCCAACTGATCAAAAGAAGGTTTCTTGTTTGTTGTGAATATCTGCGTTAGCCTTTCCTAACTTAGCAAGGGAAGGTAACTAGTAATCACCTCCACCGCCATCTTCAGGGCTATTTCTTTACCAATGAATAGTAGGATTGACCGATACATTATAACGTCCCCGCGGCTGAAATAGCGGGCATGTTTGGTGAGACAGGGATTCGAACCCGCGACCCTCAGATAACGAGTCAAGCGCATCCTAACCACCTTGCCATGCCGAGGCCCAAAGAGAAGGCACTCAGACAGTAACACTCTACTGCTCATTATCTACGTTACGAAATTGACTGTCACTCTTACAACGCTCCCAAATATGGGGAAAGGTTAGTGATACAGTACATATTTGGACCCGGCTCGACTGTTCCGAAATCACAAATTTTCACAGGGCCAACTAGTGCCCACGTTAATTTAAAATTTTAATACCACTTTCCTTTTTGTTGGATAATTACAAATAAATGACTGCAAGCGTGAGACACTAGTTCGAGTACTACTGCGAGTTGCAACAAAAAATACTTAGATTATCAAAACATTTCTACCATTAATGTAAATGTTATAAAAACGTGCACAACTGGTTTCACAAGCTACAAGTGTGTCTCTTACTAAATAAACCACCTTTGTCTCACTTGTTCAAGTGATGAAATAATTGGTCCAAATACACTTTTTCTTCAACTTGAATAAACTGGTAGGTAGCATGGTAAATACAAAACATGGTACTTTGGAAGGGAAAGGCTGTCTTAAGAAGAACGATATTGGTACTTAACCATAGGCTGTTTAACAACAATGATACCAATATAACAATTTATGCTGTGTAATAAAAATGATACTTCTATAACACTTTAGGTTGTTTAATAACAATGATACTGATATAACATTATAAGCGAAGCTAATTGACAACAATGATAATGATATAACACTATAAGCTAAGCTGTTTAACAACAATGATACTGATATAACGCTATAATCTAAGCAATTTAACAACAATGATACTAATATAACACTATAAGCTAAGCTGTTTAACAACAATTATACTGATATAACGCTATAAGCTAAGCAATTTAACAACAATGATACTAATATAGCCCTTAAAGTTGTTTAACAACAATGATACTGATATAACGCTATAAGCTAAGCTGTTTAACAACAATGATAATGATATAACACTATAATCTAAGCAATTTAACAACAATGATACTAATATAGCACTTAAAGTTGTTTAACAACAATGATACTGATATAACGCTATAAGCTAAGCTGTTTAACAACAATGATACTGATATAACACTATAATCTAAGCTATTTAACAACAATGATGCTGATATAACGCTATAAGCTAAGCTGTTTAACAACAATGATAATGATATAACACTTTAAGTTGTTTAACAACAATGATAATGATATAACGCTATTAGCTAAGCTATTTAACAACAATGATAATGATATAACACTATAAGCTAAGCTATTTAACAACAATGATACTGATATAACGCTGTAAGCTATCTATTTAACCACAATGATAATAATATAACAGTAAGTTTAACACACTGTAAGCTAAGCTGTTTAACAACAATGATACTGATATAACACTATTAGCTGCTTAACAACAATGATACTGATATAACACTATTAGCTTTTTAACAACAATGATGCTGATATAATACTATAAGCTAAGCTATTTAACAACAATGATACTGATATAACGCTGTAAGCTATCTATTTAACCACAATGATAATAATATAACAGTAAGTTTAACACACTGTAAGCTAAGCTGTTTAACAACAATGATACTGATATAACACTATTAGCTGCTTAACAACAATGATACTGATATAACACTATTAGCTTTTTAACAACAATGATGCTGATATAATACTATAAGCTGTTTAACAACAATGATACTGATATAACACTATAAGCTGTTTAACAACAATGATACTGATATAACACTATTAGCTGTTTAACAACAATGATACTGATATAACACTATTAGCTGTTTAACAACAATGATGCTGATATAACACTAAGCTGTTTAACAACAATGATGCTGATATAACACTAAGCTGTTTAACAACAATGATACTGATATAACACTATAAGCTGTTTAACAACAATGACACTGATATAACACAAAAAGTTGTTTAACAACAATGATACTGATATAACACTATTAGCTGTTTAACAACAATGATACTGATATAACACTATTAGCTGTTTAACAACAATGATGCTGATATAACGCTATAAGCTGTTTAACAACAATGATGCTGATATAACACTATAAGCTGTTTAAGAACAATGATACTGATATAACACTATAAGCTGTTTAACAACAATGACACTGATATGACACTATAAGTTGTTTAACAAAAATGATACACTGAAATCCAAAATACAAGTTTGAAACAATTGAAATTCAATTTTAATACTTCAAAAAAAAAAAATAAAGAAAGAAAACAACAAATAATTAGTGAAGATTTGATATATATCTTGATAAACAACTTTGTATAAATATTAATAATAATAATTTCGGTAAATAAATGAATTAAGAAAAAGAACCACAAAAAGAAATATAACTTATGTTTCAAAATGTTAACCACTTTTCAATTCTTTCTAAATATATCTTGTGAACTAAGTCGTTTTTAAAATCAAAGAATGATTTTTATGTCATGGTAAGAGACTTCATCTCCTATGACTAGATATTAACATAAATTTACATAATCATTCATCATATTAATATCTAAACGTCACCGCTAGGAAGAATGTGTGTGTGAATTTCGTAAATTTATTTTAAATTAACCACAAAACTACATAATAAGCTACCAGTATTTTCACAATTACGGGTATCGAAACCAGGTTTCAAGCGTTGTAAGTCTGAAAACATGTCGATCGCCCTAACCACCTGGTCATGCCGGGTATTAGAAGGTGAGTTAGTGCTTTAATGTAACTAAAAAAATAATCATAGTACAACTAAATAATAGAAGGAATAATAAAGACAAACAAAACCACAATAAAATAAATATAGATTAATGTTAGTTTACAATGAACAAACAGACGGTTTGTCGAACTCCGGGGGGTGGGGTCAATCCTACTATTCGTTTGTGAAAGGGTAGCTCAAGAGTTGGTGGTGGGTGGTGATGACTAGCTGCCTTCCCTCTAGTCTCACACTGCTAAATTAGGCATGGCTAGCACAGATAGCCCTCGTGTAGCTTTGCGGGAAATTAAAACAAACAAGCAAACAAACCCTTTTTGTTCGTTCTAATTTTAAGGTATATTTTTGTGTATACCTATTCCAACTGTTTCATCTGCATATATCTATCGTTTAGAATATCTATGATGGATCCCACTCTTAGTGCAACAGGAAGGTCTTTATGTTTAACACTGATAAGGACATCCCAATTTAAGTTGATATTCACTGTTTTTTTCTCAATCATTCCGTTTAAGTTTTGTGTGCTCTGTTTTTATCTGCAGCCTCTCTTAATTCTGAGCAACAGATCAGAAGGAAGGTAACATCAAACTGTTGGACTCTTTCTGTACCAACGAAAAGTAGGATTGATCTTCATGTTACAAAGCACCGACGGTTGAAACAAACGATCATTTTCAGTACTGGGTTTCGATCCCGCGACACAAAATTTGCGAATCAAGAGCCCCAAACACCAGGCCATTTTATATAATAGTTGGTGATGGGTTAGTCTTTTTCTAAATCCAGTTTGTTGTATAAGTTGATTGGAGTTAAATGATTACTAATCCAAAACGTTTGTGGATGTGTGACAACTATAGTACGTTTACGAGTTTTCAGTTTTTATGTTTTCCTTCTTTTTTATTTTTTTATAACAGGTGTTTATTTAGTTTTGCATTCTTCATGATGGTGGTATCCTAGCTGGAAACAGTATGTGTGATTTTATCCAATCCTTGTTGTTTTTCAGCTATATAAATAATACGCTTGCGTTTCTCCTTCCGAAAATTATCTCTCAAATTTCTCGATCAAATACTATAAATATCATATTGTTAGAAAAGCTTTTGTTCATTTTGACTTTTCAGTGCAGAATAATTTTACCTGTTTTTTGCTAAGTAAAACTTTTCAACAAAACGAATATGGTACACGAAGGCAACATGTCGTTCTCATCACGTGACGACTGACTTCGATTTTTTTATTGCAAAGTATCTCATACAGAAAACACTTAACTCACGTGGAATTTTCTTAAAAAATGAACCTTACACTAAATGTATTTTTTGTGTGGAGTTTCTCGACTTATTTATGTCTAACCTACACACGGACAGTTCATTCAGATCCACGTGCTTCTCAGTTTCTGAAGATACATTAAAGCATTTCTGCATATTCAACTACGTTTGCCTTTATTACAACTTTACATTTACTTTAATTTACAATAAATAAGCTCCGTTTCGTTTCATAAACACTTTTAGCTACGTTTCTTTAGTAAGTATTAATTCTCTCTTTTATGAAGTGTCTTTATTTAAACTTTTCACACTATGTCATACACCGAAGACTCATAACAACCATTTCATACTCTGTTTGCTATCTTAGATACCATTACTTTATTGCTTACTTTAGTGGGAGTTTTATTTTATAAATTTACGTCTACGTTAGTGTATTTGTCCTACCTATTTGTAAAGTAGTTTTAAATTTACCAGAATTTATCGATATAAAACATCATGTTTGTAAACAAAGATTGGATTAAATTGGATGCGTCAACATCCAAGAATAAGGAAAATTCAAGCGAAGGGTATGAAAATTACCGCAAATATTTCGCGGGTCACGGCTAGATTTATTTAGTCTTGGTGTTACTTCTTCCTATATGTTGAAGTTACATCGTCTCAGGTAGAAAGATGACAACCGTTGCGTACAATCTCTTATTCCTCCAGATGTTCCTCTTACCACTTTCCAGTATTTTTCTCTGTAACTAATTATAATTTTCAATACCCTTTACTTATACTTATTTCATTTCTAGTGCCTTCGATACCTCTGTGTATTCTTATCTTGCTGTCGGGTCTCTGATTTCTGTTTTTCATAATTCTTTCATTTCGTTATTTTATTTATTTTCCATAAACTTTTATTTTTTGCTTCTTCTATCATCGTGTCTGTCAGTTTTTCTTTGCATTTTTTGCAAGTTTACAGCCTACAATTGACTTTTTCAAATTACATCCTCGATTTCTTTTTTGTTTGTTTATTTGAATTTCGCATAAAGCTACTCGAGGGCTATCTGTGCTAGCCGTCCCTAATTTAGTAAAGACCAGAGGGAAGACAGTTAGTCATCACTACCCACCGCCAACTCTTAGACTACTCTTTTACCAACGAATAGTGGGATTGACTGTAACATTATAACGCCCTCACGGCTAAAAGGGCGAACATGTTTGGCGCGACGGGGGTGCAAACCCGCGACCCTCAGATTACGAGTCACACGCCTTAACACGCTTGGCCATGCCGGGCCCTATATCCTCGAAATGAAGTTTTAATGTTATTTCAAAGTCTTTTTTTATTTTATTTTTACACGAATGGATCAACGACTTAGTCAGAGGAATAGTATTTCACAGAGCCCAGAAGTATTCGTTTTAGGGTGATCCAGATTTAGAGGCTGTAACTAATTATATGACTGAAATACTTATATGCATCTAGTTAAAGAATGGTTATACATAATTCTGGTAATCCTAGGTCATCACACTGGAGTAATAACATTGTAAAACATTAGGTCATAATATTGTTGTAATCACATCGTAAAACATTAGGTCATCATACTGATGTAATAATATTTTAAAACATTAAGACATCCTACTGGTGTAATCCCATTGTAAAACATTTGTTCATCTTACTGGTGTAATAACATTGTAAAACATTGTTATCATACTGGTGTAATCAAATTGTAGAACATTAGGTCATCATACGATGTGTAATAACATTATAAAACATTAGGTAATGATACTGGTGTAATAACATTGTACAACATTAGGTCATCATACAATGTGTGATAACACTATCGAACATTAGGTCATCATACTACAGTAATAACATGGTAAAGCATTAGTTCATCATACTGGTGTAATGACATTGTAAAACATTTGGTCATCTTATTGGTGTAATCACATTCAAAAGTATTAGGTCATAATACTGGAGTATTGACATCGTAAAGCATCAGTCCTTCCTACTTGTGTAATCCCATCGTAAAACATAAAGCATCATACTGGTGTAATCCCATCGAAAAACAGTAGGTCATCATACAGGTGTTATCAGACTGTAAAACTTTAGGGTCCTCATACAATGTGTAATAACATTGTACAACGTTAAGTCATCACACTAGAGTAAAAACATTGTAAAACATCAGGTTATCATACTGGTGTAATCAGACTAAAACATGAGGTCATCATACAATATATAATAACATTGTAGAACATAAAGTCATCACACTATAATAATAACATTGTAAAACATTATTTCATCACACTAGTGTAATCAAATTGTAAAACGTTAGGTCATCATACTGTTATAATAAAGTTGTAAAACATTAGGTTATCATACTGGAGTGTTGACATCGACTTAGGTCATCATACAATGCATAATAACAACGTAGAACATTAAATCATCATACTGGAGTAATAAAATTGTAAAACATTAAGTCATCATACTGGAGTAATAACACAAAACATTAGGTCATCATAATGGTGTAATGACATTCTAAAACACTAGGTCATCATACTGAACAAATAACATTGTAAATCATTAGGTCATCATACTGGTGTAATGACATTGTAAAATATTATATCATCATACTGGAGTATTAACATCGACATTAACTTATCATATTGGTGTAATCCTATCCTAAAACATTAGGTCATCATACAGGTGTAATCCCATCGAAAAACTTTATTATACTTGAGTAATACAATGTAAAACATTAAATCATAATACTGGTGTAATCACACTAAAACATGATATTAATACACACTAATCATGATATTAGTGTAATGAAATTCTAAAACATTAGGTGATCTTACTGGCTTAATAACATTGTAAAGCATTAGGCCATCATACAGGTGTACTAACATTGTAAAACATAAGGCCATGTTACTGGAGTAATAACATTGTTAAACATTAAGTCATCATACTAGTCTAATTACATCATGAATCATTAGGTCATCATACTGGTGTAACCACATCGTAGAACATTATGTTATCATACTGGCGTAATCAGGCTGTAGAACACTAGGTCATCATACGATGTGTAATAACACTGTAGAACATTAGGTCATCATACAATAGCAATAACACTGTAAAGCATTAGGTCATCATACTGGTGTAATCTCATTGTGAAAGGCTAGGTCAGCATATTGGTGTAACGAATCCTAGGTGAACATGTTGCTTTGATCCATCTGAGGTTAACATGTTGGAGTAATCACATCATGAAAGACTTGTAACATCTTCTGTATTAACATAATTGACCTGTTTCAAAGGTAAACTTGAAAGTTTGGAACGCTAAAATGCAAGCATGAAGCCCTGCGATAACCACAACATAAATATTTCACTTTGAACCTCCCAAGAGACAGACAACAAAAATCAACAAAATCTATCTGTTTTTGAGCATATTGTTTACACTGGATTTTATGAATTTGATGTTGGTAACTCTTTAAACTGATCTGTGATAGTTAATACCTGGGTGTCGTGTCGCAGCACGTTTTGTGAGCCTTGACATTCAGTGAAAGGACTTGTGGTTGACATATCTTTATCTTTTATTCTTTGTTTTCACTCACAAGTTCTTAGACGTGAAATATTCTGATAGCAAAGAACACATACATAAACCATGATTAATTTAGTTACATTTATATTTATAGACATTTCTATGTTCTCAACTTTCCTGGTTGTTAGACAAGTCGACAGTTAAGTGTTTGGAGTCTCTGTAAATTTTGATAAAGTGTCAATATTTTAAGGAACTTAGTGGACACGTGGTCTTGTGTTTCATTGTCTACAGGGCAACGTGTGTGTTTTAGTACTTAGGTGGCGCCGAGCAAGTGTTACAGTTAAAATTTCTCAAGAAAGCCAACAGAACTGTAGAGTTATAAGTTACATCATAAGCATGCGTGACACTTCTAGATTTGACGGATGTGGAATATTTTTCATCATTCCACATAATAAATAAAAACCATAAATTGGTGGGGAAAAGGTTGAATCAGTATAACCCGAGTTAGATTTCAATTTCTTAGCACTTGTGTATAATGTTAAAATAATACGCAACGTTAGAATCAATACACGGTTAAAATGTGGACTCTACATGTCATCTTCAGAATTGATCTTTCAAGTCTCATGATCCAACTAACAAGGAGTAAATATGACGCTCCTGTCTAGAAATTTCACTCCTCAAAATGATATGGTTTTGGTCGAAACCTGTAAGAATCCACATTTTAGAAATGGTTTTAATTGTGCATCGATTTTAATGTCGTGCGTTACTTATTTACTCTTGTAACATTTCAATTTATCTATTTAAGTTAATAAGTAACAACAACATAGATTCCACTTGTCTTTAAAAATGTCCAGTTAAAAAATCCTAAATGAGAACAGTGATAAAGAATAAGACTCAACTGTTTGAAAGTCAGAAGCCTCTCAGAATGTTGTGCACCAGTCTGACTCGAACCAGTTCTTGAGCCAAGTTGTGTTGCGTCATTCTTGCCAGATATTCTTGCTGAGTAATTTTATTATTGATCCGTTATTCATCCAAACGGAGCTTCCAAAGAATCCGTCACTAAATCCTTCTACAAACCATAAAGTGTTTTAGAAGATGAAGTATCACACCACAAAGAAACTCGTGATAAAACCAGAACTATACTTCCGGTGTAAGTCCTCGTGATAAAACCAGAACTATGCTTCCAGTGTAAGTCTTCGTGATAAAACCAGACTGTACGTTCAGTGTAAGTCCTCGTGATAAAACCAGAACTATACTTCCAGTGTAAGTCCTCGTGATAAAACCAGAACTATACTTCCAGTGTAAGTCCTCGTGATAAAACCAGAACTATACTTCCAGTGTAAGTCCTCGTGATAAAACCAGAACTATACTTCCGATGTAAGTCCACGTTTCACTGGAGACTTTGAAATCTGTTCGTGTCCTGTTCTTCAGGTGAAAATTTTGCTTATTCCGAATTGTGGCTACTAATAGAGAGCTATACAGACGTCATTTTGACGTAAATAACATATGAAACCTCTACGAAAGATGTTACTCAAATAAAACACGAAAAGGCCCGGTATGGCCAAGTGGTTAAGGCGCTCGACTCGTAATCCGAGGGTCGCGGGTTCGAATCCCCGTCGCACCAAACATGCTCGCCCTTTCAGCCGTGGGTGTGATATAATGTGTCGGTCAATCCCATTATTCGTCGGTAAAAGAGTAGCCCTAGAGTTGGCGGTGAGTGGTAATGACTAGCTGCCTTCCCTCTAGTCTTAAGCTGCTAAATTAGGAACGGCTAGCGCAGATAGCTCTCTCATAGCTTTGTGCAAAATTCAAACCACTACTAAATTAGGTAGGGCTAGAGCAGCTAGCCCTAGTATAGCTTTGCGCGAAATTCCAAAACAAAAAACAAATTTGTATTTTAAAAAGAGTCCAATATTAAACAAACGTTTAGTAGGTTAATGCCCTATAATAAAAAGTTACACGTCTCATTGTTTTTGAGCATAAAGCTTCTCAATGGATTATCTGTGATGTATCCAACACAGTTATCAAAACCAGGTTCTCAGCGTTATAAACCTTCGTGATTACCGCTTAGCTCTTACGGGATCAATTCTATAAAAGTCTTCAAAACTCGCACTGTTTTTATATATACAGCTGTTCACATAATACTTTATTTTTTTCGATAAATATTTATTATTGTTTTTTTAAACTACGAATGAAAGATGGTTTTGGAAAATATTTTTTCTATTGCAATTTCACATGGTTTGATTATTTCATCACCACCGCATTCCTCACGTTACTCAACGTAAACTCTAGAAAATCAGACAAACTGATAATACAAAAATACTGTTTAACAGCTATTCCAACGAATGACTTTCGTAATGTGTAAAATAAATATTATGCAGTTTTCATTGAATTACGTAATAGGATTGAATGTGAATAATCACATCGTATTAAATCAGAAGTGCGTAAAATCTTTTTTGAAAACTTATTACCTGCTATATACAATAAGAACGAAACATTGGAAACACAAGTTTGTCTGGACACGTCACATCTTTATCCATTACTGTGACGTTCTTGGAACAGCAATGCTATATTTCTTTTAATTTAGACGTTATAAAACCAAGGCACCGGAAACAGTATTTATTTTCTAAGTTGGAGAAAAGAAAAGAAAAACGCACACATTATTTTCCACTTGCACGCGCATCCAAGTTTTCTTTTGTTTTTGTTATTGGCACGGACTATGGGCTGTGGATTTCCGACCAGGCGAGCCAGCTTGGAATCTTTACGTAACCACAAATTATTTATCATATCTTAAACTCTTGGTGTGTTATAACAGTGACAAGCAATACCTATGCGTGGAAGGTAGGTGGTAAGGTGCCCCTGACTGTCTGCTCAGCCCGGCATGACCAGGTGGTTAAGGCACTCGACTTGTAATCCGAGGGTCTCGGGATCGAATCCCCGCCACATCAAACATACTCGTCCTTTTCAGCCGTGGGGGCGTTATAATGTGACAGTCAATTCCACTATTCGTTGGTAAAAGAGTAGCTTAAGAGTTCGCGGTGAGTGGTGATGACTAGTAGCTGCCTTCCTTCTAGTCTTAGACTGCTAAATTAGGGACGGATAGCGCAAATAGGCCTCGAGTTGCTTTGCGCGAAATTCAAAAACAAACTGAAACACGAAACAACGAGTTAAAAGCTCAAGTTCTTCTGAAGAGTTTTCTTTTATTTATCTTCACACTTTACACATGCGGACTCGCGATTATTGTTTTTGAAAGAAAAATATGAGCAGTTAGGGAAGGGGTCGTGTGTATGTATAAACTTTTCAAACGACGTGACGCAGATGGCGCAAGTGAAATAACTTGTGAGTCTCTAACGAGGCCCCTGCGTAATCAGAATATTCTGAATGGAAAGAAATAATCACCTCACAGAACTTACATCGAAATAAACTAAACTGGTTATTTAAATTTCGCGAAGGTTTGGAGACTGTTTGTTCGACCATTATCCACCGTCGAGCGTTAGTTTTTTCCAAATACTTGAAGCCAGTCTATTGTCAAAATTGTGTATACAGATCAAATTTGTTTTGATAAAAAATGTAAGGGGGGTACAGCTGTATAGATGCGCTTAATATTATTTCTGTGTTTAAAATAATATGGAAAACAAAAGTGGTCACTTATTATGGACTTTCGGATTATCGCCCTCCCACCCAATGGTACAGCGGGATGTCTGCGAACTTAAACGCTAGAAACCGGGTTTCGATGCCGTGGTGGTAACAGACTACAAATAGTTCATTGTGTACCTTTGTGCTTAATAACATACAAATTGAGATTATTCCCCCTGGTGGCACAGCGCTAAGTTTATGAACTTACAAAGCTAAAATTCGGGATTTCGTTGTCAGATGTAGATATAGCAAAAAGCCTAATGTGACTATAACCTTTCTTGATTTGATGGAAACTAAGACTGGCTTCTACTATTTATTTTTAACCAATCATTTTGAGTCAATGGATCAGTTCTAAATTTAATGGTTTCTAACACTGAAGGCGCGGCATGGCCAGGTGGGTTAAGGCGTTCGACTCGTAATCTGAGGATCGCGGGATCGAATCCCCGTCGCTCCAAAAATTCTCGACCTTTCAGCCGTGGGGACGTTATAACGTGACGGCCAATCCCACTATTCATTGATAAAATAGAAGCCCAAGAGTCAGTGGTGGGTGATGATGACTAGCTGCCTACCCTCTAGTCTTGCACTGCTAAATTAGGGACGGCTAGCGCAGATAACTCTCGTGTAGCTTTGAGCGAAATTCAAAACAAACAAACTAACACTAAAAATCGGGGTTCAATTCGATTCCTAGCAATAGGCGGAGCTTATGTATACTATTGTTTAGACAAGAACAATGGTTCTATTTTGTTTTGTTTCTTTCTTCTTCTATCGATGATGTTTATTGTGAGTTATAATCTCTTATCCTGTAATATGTATTCTGTCAAAACGAAACGTGTGAACCAATCTTACACAGTTATTATTTTTTTAGAAATTCATTTCACAGTGTTTTTTGTTCTAACTGAAAAAGAACGTTTCGAATTGTTTTTGAATTCCACGCAAAGCTACTCAAGGACTATCTGTGCTAGCCGTCTCTAATTTAGCAGTGTAAGACTAGAGGGAAGGCAGCTAGTCATCACCACCCACCACAAACTGTTGGACTACTCTTTTACCAACGAATAGTGGGATTGACCGTATCATTATAACGCCTCCACGGTTGAAAGGGCGAGTATGTTTGGTGTGACTGGGATTCGAACCTGCGACCCTCAAATCACGAGTCGAGTGCCTTAATCACTTGGTTATGTCGGGCATTTTGTTTGATATCACGACCTTATCTATTAGTTGTTGTTTTTATATGTACAGACAAAGGTTTCACATTTCAAATAAAGAACTCAACCTTTCAAGATAACAGTTGCTTCCGTCTAGAGTCAGGACTCAGGACAATTAAGGACCCATCATATTTGAGGATGGTGACATCAATATTATATTTCCGTCAGAGAAAGGTGGATTTAGTTTTTAAAAAGAGATAGAGAATAAATTTGAAAATAGTAAGAGAAAAAAAACACACACACAAAGAAACAAGGCATTATGCAGGTTATTACAGAGTACCTAGTTCCACACCGTCTTATTTATGAAGATGCTTTGTTCACGAAAAAACAGAAATCAATAGTTTCTTTCTCGTGTATTTTGACAAGTTTAATCATTCCTAGTGCTGTAGATTAGTTTCTGTTCCATGTAACTAAAGTTTTCGTTATAAGTTCTTCTTCAGAAGTTGTTTTTAAACGAAAAGATATATAATAGGCTATTTGTGTTGTATCCACCAAGGGGAAATCGAACCCCCATTGTTTAGTGTTTATGAGTCCTCAAGCTTAACGTTGATAAACATGGAATAGCATATTAATATTTGTTTCGTTTGTTTATTCAAGTAAGACAAAGCAATTCGAGGGCTGTATGTTCTGTCCATCTCGAGGAATCTAGCATCTAATTTTAGCGTTGTAATCTGATTATGTAACTTTTAAAGATATGGTATCGAACCTCGTTTTTAGCCTCAGAAACCACGAGACTTACGACTGAGCTACTTGAGGTGTTGATTCAAATCGTCTGTTCTAATATCTTAGAACTTTCCCGTTTATTAAAGTTTTATCTTCATGTTTCTGTTCTTTTAAAGAGTACGTATTCAATTGCTCTTTCAAAAGCTTTATATCCAAGCTGATTTAAACAGATGCTGAATTTTCGAACGTCAAACGTGCGCTTCAATTCTGACTCTTTTTCTCACTTCCACGAAGAGCGGTGGCTCACATCAAGCATATCGAACCTTCGAATTTTATTTTGTAACAGCTTAATAATCGTTTCATAAGCTCTAGCTTATAGAAGATTGCTTTTCCCGATAACCCACACAGCTAGACAAATTCTCTGGAATTGAATATGGTGATGGTGTTTTTTGTTTGTTGAAAAGTGTAACTTTTTCTTTAAGCTTTAAAACTCTGGTTGTGAGTTACTTTTATTCATGGTGTTTTAACCTTAAATTCTTATCGAGGAAAAAAAAATGTTTAGTAACAAACGTTACTAGTCATAATTAATATCACAGGAATGCTTTGCCTGTTCCTTAAGTACAATGCTTCACAACGGGCTATCTCTGCTCTGCCCGTCACGGATGTCAAAACCTGATTTGGAGTGTTGGAATGCCTCGGGTACAAAATCTTCACCAATAACTGTAATGTATACGACAGTCTTTAAACGTCCCTCATCTCCCGTGGCACAGCGGTATGTCTGTGATCTTATAATGCTAGAAATCGAGTTTCGATGCCCGTGGGGGGCACAGCACAGACAACCTATTGTGCAGCTCAGTACTTAATTACGAGCAAACAAACAGCGCTGTTTTTGCGTGTCTTTTACAGAATATTAACTGAGATCTGGAGTCTTAAAACAACAACAATTACACTACAGTGAATTATTATGACATTAAGCCTGGTTTTGTATTTAACATCTTCGCTATTGCATAGGATAATTAATTGTGGTGTTGGCTTGTACTTTAAACTTTCTTTCAGGAATGCCCTGGACATTTGTTTATTTGAAGTTAAGCACAAAGATATACAATGCTCTTCTCACTACAGGTATCGAAACCAGGTTTCTAGCGTTATAAGTCCGCAGACATACCGCCTGTGCCAAAGGGGAGGGAGGTCCTGGACATGTGGGAAAAATAAAACACAAAACACCTAAAACTAACGTTACTCAATGCCCAGTTGGGCTACACCAAATGTTTGTAAGTAATGCTAACACTAAATAATTAATATTTAAGATGCTATTTGTGCAAGAAATGTGATATTTTGTTTGTAAAGGTATTTATTTATTTTAAACGAACCTGAATCTCGCACCTGATCCAATATTTTGTTTAATTTTGTTGTTGTTGTTCTGAAAAGATGGTTTGGTTTTTGGCTTTTGAATTTCGAACAAAACTACATGAGGGCTATCTGCGCTAGCTTTTCCCTAATTCAGCAGTGTAAGACTAGATGGAAAGCAGCTAGTCGTCACCAACCACCGCTAACTCTTGGGCTACACTTTTACCAACGAATATCGGAATTGACGTAACATTATAACATCCCCACTGCTGAAAAGGGCGAGCATCTTTGGTGAAACAAGGGTTCGAATCCGCGACCCTCAAATTGCGAATCAAGCGCTCTAACCACATGTCCATGTCGGGGTTCTCAAAATTGGAAAGAGAAAGTGCCTAGAAGCACGTGTGTAGTTTCTAAACCGAGATTCGCTTGTATGAAGTGTCCTTTCTGTTTTTTGTTGTTTTTTTTTTTTACATTTTATGGGACACTTGTATTTTGATGATAAGTTATCCCTGGACTGGACTGTTTATCGCATTATTTATGGAACACTTCTGACAAGCATGACCAATTACCTCATGATTTATTTTTGTTCATATATATTTATATATGCGTGTTTCACAAACTAAACATCACACAATAAAACATTACAGTTATTCCCAGAAGTACATGATAAATGTTTATATATTTTTGTATTTGAGTCTAAGTAATACATTGATGGCCTTGCACGTGCTTTGTTACGTGTCACTCTTATTCTACCAATAGAAATCTTAAATACGAAAAGAGACAACAAGAGTTAGAGAATTTATAGACAAAGATTTCGAAGATTGGAGACAGTAAATTTAGAGACGTCCCTATATTATAACTTTTTTATTTATCGTTGTTTGTTTTCTATTTTCGACAACTAAAGCGTTTCTACTGTTATGAACACAACTGTTAGGTTTAATTACCTACCGACGACTGGTTAAAGTGCTGGGCTGCGGATCATAAGGTTCAGACTTCAACTGCACAAGCTAAACATTTTCGGTAATAGAAATGATGTAAAAGTAGCAGTCTATCTCTTTTGTTTTCTATTCAAAGCCAGGTAATTCTCAGTACAATTACCGATACGTCTTTTGGTGTTTTTTCGGCTTATTGTCCTCACGTGATATTCAGGAAGAGCGATTTCGTAATGGCTATTTGCCAAACGACACATTTTCAATTTGAAAGTAATAAGCTTTCGGACGTTTGAAGGTCATTATCCCTCCCATTACGTTTAAAAATAAAAGCTGAGAAGTTACATTGTTAATTACATTAAAAACTGTTCAGCCATTTGATATTAAAAGGACGTGCTATGTTATCTCCTAAGTTCTTTCTGCGAATTTGCTATCCTTCCCTCGTATGAATATAGGTTCACTGTGGTGAGTAAAATACCCCCTCAAAATTTTATAAATATATTCTACACTCTCCCATTAAACGAAGCCTAATTTTATTTATCGACTTGCTTTTGTTTACGGTTACCAATGAGGAGTGAAATTCCTGGAAACAGTTACAGTGGTAAATCTAATGACGGATGAGTCTTTGCACTTATTTTATATTAATACACAGTTTTTTAACTCAAAATTAATTAAAGATAAAAACATTTTTTTCTTTCGATTTTACATTTTTGACAGCCTTACTCGATATCTACAGTAAGCTCTTGTGAACAAATCTTTGATTATGAATAAATAACGACGATAATTTATAACCAAGCCAAAAAAAAATCACCGAAACATTCTGGTAACAGTCAATAAGTATTTTAAGTTACAATACGTGCACACAATGTAAACTCAGCGTATTTCGTATTCAGTTTACAACAAGTATTTTAAGTTACAATACGTGCACACAATGTAAACTCAGCGTGTTTCGTATTCAGTTTACAACAAGTATTTTAAGTTACAATACGTGCACACAATGTAAACTCAGCGTGTTTCGTATTCAGTTTACAACAAGTATTTTAAGTTACAATACGTGCACACAATGTAAACTCAGCGTGTTTCGTATTCAGTTTACAACAAGTATTTTAAGTTACAATACGTGCACACAATGTAAACTCAGCGTGTTTCGTATTCAGTTTACAACAAGTATTTTAAGTTACAATACGTGCACACAATGTAAACTCAGCGTGTTTCGTATTCAGTTTACAACAAGTATTTAGTATCATGTATTCAGCTTATAGCAAGTATTGAGTATCATGTATTCAGTTTCCAATAAGTATTGAGTATCATGTATTCAGTTTACAATAAGTATTTAGTATCATGTATTCAGTTTACAGCAAATGTTTTGTATCATTATTCAGTTTACATATGTGGTTAAATATTTATCTTTTAGGTGTCTTGACTATTCAGCGGTGAATATTCGTATTTGCAAAGCTGAAAGCTGGGATTCGATTCCCTTCGGTGGACATAGAAAGGTGGCGTTGCTGTAAAAAATAGTTACTCTACATTTAGACCAATAAACAGCAAGATTGCGGTCTATCTATAAGGAGCAGTCATAAAGAGAGAAAAAATCCATATTTGAAATATTTATATCTCAAGAGCGTATGTGTTACAGAATAAATAAGTGATACAAGAGACACGCTAAGAATGATAAAATTTACCGGACGGCCACTAAAGGGAGTTTTAAACTTATCACATAGCTTGTTTCTGTCCTCAGTATAACTGTTAATTCTTTGTTCCTTGTACCATGCCCAGTCTTTTCTGAATAAAACCTATTTTTCTCTGTGTGCCTCTAGTTAGATTTATTTGTTCTAGAACAAGTTGTTCTAACAACATAACCACTCTGCATATTCAGAAAATTAATTTTAGAATTGGCAAAAGCGATGTAACGACACATATTTTAATGTTTTGTGAGATGATGAAACAGAGAAACAACGACACAGTATTCTGCGTGTAATAATACATGCTATAACACTTTGTTTTTAATATGATAAAACAACATCACAAACACAACGACAGTTTTATGGTGGACCTGAAGTAGAGCAGTTATTAACGTGCTATGTTCTGAGTACGAGGTTCCACGATTCACATCCCATTGTCTCCTTTAAAACCGAATCCGAACTTTGGGGGCGTGGAAGCGCTAAAATAAAGGGGGTCAAGTTGAATTATTCGATCGGATAAGAGTAGCCCAAGAGGTGGCGACTAGCCATGTTTTCCCTCTCGTCTGAGAGTTTAATATCCAGGAAGGCTATGCGCAACAAAAGCCCTTATGTAGCTCTTCGTAAATACATGATACAAACATTGGGAAATAACACATGAGTAGACAGTAAAGTTTAGTGTTTTGAGAATGTTGTATTTTTTGCTGCCATTGGTGACGTTCTTCTAGTCGAATCCTTTCACATATCCTCGCCACTGGTCTGTTTTCAAAGAGATAATGGCGCGTGTGCACTCAGGTATTGATACAGATGAGCGATGCACTCATGCTGACGAGATGAATAAAGAAAAATATACCCTCGAGAAACTGAACCTTCCAGCATTTAATTAGTAAAGGTCTTTCTTTGACAGCAAGGAAACAATATAATCTTCCAGTAGTAGCAGTCTCCCTAAGCATTACTGGTAAAAGATTCTTTTCATTTCTTTTGTTTTTTCTATGGACTCGTGCGTAAAAAAAAATTCAAAATATTTGCACAGACCAAGAACAGAAGGAAATATTAACAGCTAAATTTAACACTTTTTCTTGCTATTCCAAGTTCTTCTAACCCTTGAATTTTGTTTTTTAGTCGCGGCATATTGGCTCATAGAACGACTTTTACTCTTTTTTTTTTTTTCAAATACAAACTTTTAGCTCATACTTCCGCCATCTCTTGACCGATTTGAGACCTAATTACAGTTTTGGACTCAGAAAGTCAAACACCTTTCGAGTGATTTATTGGACCATGCCCAGTATCTCATAGGTAAATTTACTCTAATCGTACCAAAAAAAATTCAAGTGTCGTGGCTATTGAGGTCTTCCAGACCCCTTTTTCTCTGTTCTTGTCGTTGGTGGTCAACGGCTGTCATATCTCACCTTTGGATATAATGTTTTTATGTGGACCAAAGAATGCACTTCTGATATTTGTCTTTGCTAGAGATTTCGGTGGCTCACTGGTAAGCTTATAACACTAAAAGTCGGAGCTCGATCCCAGCGGTGGACGTAACTCAAGTAGCTCATTGTGCAGCTTTACGTTAAAAAAGAAACAAACGTTATTAAATGACCTTCTGCCTCAGCAACATAACGCAAAAAATGTTTTTGTTTTCCATTAAACGATACAAAATAACACAATATACATTAAATGAAAGAAAACATTTGTTTTTGCAGTAAAGAGAAGTCAGAGGTCATGGTTATGGTCAATGTGAAGGTTGAAAACCGCAATAAATGCTATAATTGTTCTGTAATATTGGAATAAAAATATTACTTATGTTTAGTAAAACTATTATTGTCAAATTACTGAGTTGTTATTAACTTCACATATGTCGAGGTAAACATATTTCATAATTTTATTCTTGTTTTATCATAAAGCTACACGATTGGCTACTGTGGTGTGTTTACTGTGGGTATTGAAACCAAGTTGTTAATTTTATAAGGTTTCAGAGTTGTCGCTGTGACACTGGGGGGAGTCCACTGTGAGAATTGAGTAATAAACTTTAAAGTATAAGCCATCGGTAGATAGTTGTATTAAAACGAGAAAAATAAACCAATTAAATAAATTGGAACAACATATCATTTTCTATCTAGAGTATACATAGGAACACAATACTAATTAGTGTAATTATCTTTTTAATTTGTTTAAGTGACTATTTTGGGTCTTGTAACTTAAGAAATCACGGACCCACAGCTTTAACAAAGAAGCCAGTAGGAATGTGTGTGTTTTCTTATACCAAAGTCATATTGGGCTACCTGCTGAGTCCACCAAGGAGAATCGAACCCTTAATTGTAGCGTTGTAAATCCGTAGACTTACCGCTGTACCAGCGGGGTACCAACAGGAGTATAGAACTCCATCGATAATATTAGGGTTAGCCATCAACACTTCTACACAGTCACAGGTGCTGTTCTTGAATTATTTTAACCTGTACTTCACAATCTATTGGCATTTTCTTAGGATAAACAAAGATAAAGGAACTAATAATATGATAAAACTGGTGCTTTAACAGTGAGTTTTTTCTGTTTGTTTGAAGGCTAGCACTAAGCTGTAAACTGGGATATACGTACTATGTCGACAACAGGCATCGAAACCTCATTTCTGGCATTGTAAGTCCGCAGACTTACAGTGTGATCGCCTGAGGAATTATAAAGTTAAAATTCGGGTTTCGATACTTGCGATGTGTAAAACAGATGAAGCGCATTGTGCTAGATCAAACAAACAATAACAACAAAGACAGAGGTTCTTGTTTATTTGAAATTAAGCACAAAGTTAAACAAATGACTGCGTTCTGCCCGTTGCGGGTATCGAAACTCGGTTTCTAGCGTTGTAAGTTCACAGACATTCCGCTGTGCCACTAGGGGACGTCACACCGAACATATTCGCCCTTTCAGCCGTGGGGACGCTATAATGTGACGTGTCAATCAATCGCACTATTCGTTGGTAAAAGAATAGCCAAAGAGTTTGCGGTGGGTGGTGATGACTAGCTACCTTCCCTCTAGTTTTACACTGCTGAATTAAGAACGTCTAGCACAGACAGCCTTCGTGTAGCTTTGCGCGAAAATTCAAAACAAACAAACAAACAATAGTAATTAGGAGAAATACCTGATCTTAATATGCCGTCTAAACCTTGGGATTACAATCGAAGTAAACGAAGCATACATTCGATTGGTTATTTACGATTTAGAAAGAGTCTGAGTCAAGTAGATGAATTATACAAATTAATAAAGAAAAAAGAATTTTAGAAATAAATACATTTTTTGTGATATAATAATATATTGGAATTACATATTTGGAAATTTCTGTCGGCTGTTAAAACAAATCATTTCAGAGAATTGGTTGAGCTTGCCGTATAGGTTTTATTATTATATCCGATTCCGCAAACGATGGCTGCAACCAATTCAAAGGAAGCAAATCCGTTGGAAACCAGCCAGTCTGACGGAAAGAAGGCAAACTAACCCTTCAGTCCGTAAAGTTCTTAAAATTATTTGCGAAAAAGTGTCCTATAAATTGTGTTTGTTTGGAAATTTCGCACAAAGTTACTCGAGGGCTATCTGTGCTAGCCGTCCCTAATTTAGCAGTGTAAGACTAGAGGGAAGGCAGCTAGTCATCACCACCCACCGCCAACTCTTGGGCTACTCTTTACCAACGAATAGTGGGATTGACCGTCACATTATACACCCCCACGGCTGGGAGGGCGAGCATGTTTAGCGCGACGCGGGAGCGAACCCGCGACCCTCGGATTACGAGTCGCACGCCTTACGCGCTAGGCCATGCCGGGCCCTATAAATTGTGTTATGGTATCATAGGCGTCTCTGTTGGCATACGTGCCAGGTATGCCAAGTGAAAAAAAAAAATCTCATCTATTTGACATATCTTGTTCAAACATCGAGTATTTTTAGTACCTGAGTATTTAAACTTCAGACACAATATCCTTTACCAAACAAAGAATAGAATCTTTGTATAACCACGTTATGTGATGACAATATTGATCTACTTTAATTATTGTTAGGTTTAACAGTTATATAATATTGTGTTTATGATGAAGATGTTGATCTACATTAATTATTGTTAGGTTTAACAGTTATATAATATTGTGTTTATGATGAAGATGTTGATCTACATTAATTATTGTAAGGTTTAACAGTTAGATAATATTGTGTTTATGATGAAGATGTTGATCTACATTAATTATTGTAAGGTTTAACAGTTAGATAATATTGTGTTTCTGGTGATCATTGTAACACGGACATTTCTTTTTAATAAAAATTACTAAACACGTGGAGTTCATTTACAGCATCATTTTGACCAGTCTTTTATTAAACACAAAGATATACGAGAAGTTAGTTTGTACTGTGCCATCACGGGTATCAAAACCTGTAGCTGATGTTTGAGTAATTTCATGTGTTCGTCTGTTTCGTCTAGTGTATAATGAACTAAGCGACGGGGTTTACAGAAGTTATAAAATGGAATAATTTTGATGTTGATGGTATTTTTATTCTGCTATTTCTTTATTTATGAGTTGTATATGTTCCTAGGGTTCCACTGGCCAGTAAAGTGTTGTGGGCTCGCAAGCAATATGAATTATAAATAGTTTAGGAAGAAAAATTCTTAAAAAAAAGAAACAAAACTGATGGAGGTCCATGTCGGTAATTTTAAGATTCTATTATTTTAAAAGACGGAAAGTAGTATACTTCAGAACGTTAATGGACTGCAGCTGCATTTTATTATGAAGCGGCGGCGGCGACGTTTCGACTTCACTACTGAAGTCTTGTTTGATTGTTTGGTTTTTGAATTTCGAGGGCTATTAGCAGTAGATCTCTGTAATTTGGAAGTGTCGCGATAAAAGAAAAGACAGCTAGACATCCGAACTAATCACCAACTGATGGGCTACGCCAATCTCATAGTGGGATTTGACCGTCACTCTTATAACGCTTTCATCGTCACCAGAAATGGCGATTTTGTTTTGGTTAAAAGACGATGAAAACCACCAAACCTCAGAACCACAGTCCGATACGCTAACCAAAGCACTTTGGGGCTGGTATCCGAGCCAAATACAAGAATACAAAATGTTGGGAAGTATTATCACTCGGGGGCGATTTTAATTAAACGTGTTCGTTAGAGCTTCAAAGCTATTTTTATTAAAACAGAATATAAACGCCAAAACATAAACCTCAAGCCTGTAACACAAGGACGGCTTTCTTCTAATTAAGTCCAAAACACGAGAATATACATCCTGAACAAAACACGTTTTCGATTTAATATGGAAAGGAATTTTCATAATGGGAAAATCTCATCAGGGAACAATGACTAATTTTTTGTGAGTTCTTTCATATTCAATGAGTATTATGAAGGTAACAAAGGCGAGAAATATATGCCACGAGCTGGAAACGAATAACAAGGAAGGGAGGTGAAAAACCCACCTTCTGGTATACCCCACAGCTGAAGAAAAATAAGTGCTCTGAAAAGGTTTAAGTTATTTTTTACACGTAGTCATGCATTCCAGCAACACAGACAAAATAATTTTGGAAGACAAATATTAGATAATCATTTTATATTAATAGAATAAAGCTTTCACTAAACACAAGTTGACTATACACAACATAAACGAACCTCCGGAATAGAAAATGAGCGATTTCAGCCCTAAAACACAAGCAGAAAGTTAATATTTTTGAAGACTAATTTAACATATAGTACGCGAGTTTTTGCCTCATAATACGAAATCACTTACTGTCATCTCTTACATAGCGTGCCTATACACAGCCGGAAAATGCGGTAAAAATATTTGTGGCAATAGGACGTGAACCATGAATTATCGAAATCGCACTGTAACTTGTAGACCACACCAAACTCAAAGTACCAGTAATTGTTGATTTTGTTTCAAGTACATAACAGCACAGTAGACTCTTCTCTTTTTCACACTACGACTCTCCGTTACGACTTTTTACACTACAACTCAGGCCCGGCATGGCCAGGTGTTTAAGGCACTCGACTCATAATTCGAGGGTTGCGGGTTCGAATCCCCGTCACACGAAAAATCGTCGCATTTTCAGCCATAGGAGCGTTATAATGTGACGTTCAATCCCACTAGTCGTTAGTAAAAGAGTAGTCCAAGATTTGGCGGTGGGTGGTGACGACTAGCTTCCATCCTTTTAGCCTTACACTGAAGGGACGGCTATCGCAGGTAGCCCTCGTGTAGCTATCCGCGAAATGTAAAACAAACCAAACAACAAAAACTCTTTTCACTACGAATGTTTAGCAATATATGCTCTCACGTCTCTGGTAAATTACATGAGCGGCAGGGGGGGGATATAATATACTAAATCAGTGTTATTGTATCACAGAAAACACTTACCAGCACAGTTAGTAACTAAACTAGTATAACTGTATTGTGTTGACCAAGAATATAAGAGTTTATATTTAGATCCATATAAAAATATTATCTAATGACCTACGCATGCGTTAATGATAATGGAAAGTCAAATGCTGTGTATGTGCGTATGTATATATATATATATATATATATTCCTGTTTTTCTTCGACCTCTTTGTTTGTGCTTATATTAAATATATTTAACTGATGTTGTGTAAACTCAAATCCTGGAACATTAACAGCAGAGAACACATACCAGATGTTGTTCTACTAAACAACAAACGCGCCCACATTTAAAAGTTTAAATTTAGCAGCGACAGATTAGATAGTCAACGCCACACAAAGTTAAATTATAACATGTTCGATGATGAGGTTCGAACCAACAACCCGCACGGTGAAAGCTCAATCAACAGGCTTAAATCTAAGATTTAACACCTAGAAAATATTGTGTTTGTGATGAAGATATTGATGTACATTAGTTACTGTAAGGTTTAATAGTTAGAAAATATAGTGTTTCTGGTGAAGTTGTTGATTCACATTAATTATTGAAAAGTTTACTACTTAGATAATAATGTGTTTGTGATAAAGATGTTGATACAGATTAATTATTGTAAGGTTGAAGAGTCAGTTGATGTTGTGTTTGTGATGAAGATGGTGATCTACATTAATAGTTGTAAGGTATAACAGTTAGACAATATTGTATTTATGGTAAAGTTGTTGTTTTGAATTAAGCACAAAGCTACACAATGGGCCATCTGTGCTCTGCTCACCACGGGTATAGAAACCCGGTTTTAGCGTTGTAAGTCACATACCACTGAGCCATTGGAGGTCCAGTAAAGATGTTGACCTACATTAATAATTGTAAGATTTAACAGTTTGATTATATTGTGTTTGTGATGAAGATGTTGATCTAGATTAAATATTGTAAGGTTTAACAGAAAGGTAATGTTGTGTTTGTGAAAAAATGGTGATCTACAGTAATTGTTCTAAGGTTTAACAGTTAGACAATATTGTGTTTGTAATAAAGATGTTGATCTAGATTAATTATTGTAAGGTTTAACAGTTAAATAATGTTGTGTTTGTGATGAATATGTTGATCTACATTAATTATTGTAAGGTTTAACAGTTATATAATATTGTGTTTGTAATAAAGATGTTGATCTACATTAATTATTGTAAAAGGTTTAACGTGTACTTCGAAAGATGAGTCTTCTTTATCTAAGTATTTCGGAATTTTTTTTATAAACAGATGAAGAGATGTATAGATGAAATTAATAAGTATATTAAAAAGTTATCACTTGTTTTTTTTCTCACGTACGTTTTTTTAATATGCGAAAGGAACTCTGATAAAGAAAACTACTTTACGAAGTTTCTACAAGGTTAATTAAGTTTAATTAATCATTTCTGTGGAGATGGACTGTGTGTGCAATTTTCATAGCTAAGTTAATCTAAGCATTAATTAATCTTTATGGTTATATATAGAAAACCATCACTGATAAATGAATATGTTTCAAAACTGCACTTTTTTTTTTCTAGTAGCGGATCCATGCAAACATTACACCCCTAAATCTCATAGTTCAATGTTTCGAAAAAAATACGTATATTAAGATAATTGTTTGTTTGTTTGTTTTTTAATTTCGTACAAAGCTAGACGAGGGCTATCTGCGCTAGCCGTCCCTAATTTAGCAGTGTAAGAATAGCGGGAAGGCAGCTAGTCATTACCACTCACCGCTAACTCTTGGGCTACTCTTTTACCAACGAATAGTGGGATTGACCGTCACATTATAACGCCCCCACGGCTGAAAGGATTACGAGTCGCAGACCTTAACCCACCTGGCCATGCCGGGTCATCTTAAGAGAAAGTTTTGTGTTTGCAAAAAAAAAAAGGGAATTCTGAATAGTTGTAACTGTGATTAGATATCAGAGCCGTTTCACGAGCCGATATGCTGCGGCTGAAAACATTAAACACGTTTCTCCACAGAGCTTATGCACTGATACAAATTAAATATTTTTTTGAAATCACTTTTATTTTTGTAAAAAAAAAGACACATTCTCGATGGTGAAAGTATGTGTCTTCCACGTAAGGTTATTTTCTCACCCTGCAAAGGAAATAAGCAAAAGAAAAGGCAAACACTCACCAATAATAAAAGTTTGTTTATATATCAAGTTTGAACCACCACTTATTATCCGTGCGCGACGTCGGAGCGAAAAGTAAGGACAGTTTTCTGTCTCAATATAATGGAGAACAAGGCACGATATTAAGAAGGTTCGAGAACCTTTTTCATGTTTATCGCTGTGAAGACAGTTCGAGAGAGACGAAATTCTGCTCGCTGGTTTCTTTTGAAAACTATAAATTGGAAAAGTACGAGTTGTGATCAATAATGATTGTAAATAGTTTGCGATATAGTTCCCCCCGATATAAGCAGGATATTCCCCCCCTTCGATATTAAAGAATAAGAAGCACTAGTTTAAAAGACAGTTTTTCGCGTGGGTAAATCTCGGTTTTATACGAGGCGCGTTTCTTTTACTTATTCTAAATTCATTACATTTTGTTAAAGATAAAAAATAACAACAGTGAAATTATTGCTAGACGACTAACACCTAGAAATTACTGATTTCTACGCAGACCCCCAAATAAAGAAAAAAAGATATTTAAATATATCTTATTTAGAGTAATACCACTGTTTAGAAATTCATAGGTTAATACCAGTCACAGAGTTCTTATGCCATTCGAAAGGAACTACTTGACGAATTATCGATTAGTATAGCATTATCGCCACAAGAGGGCGGGATGGTGACCTCTTAATGTATACAGTTCAGGCGCCTCGAGCTGACAGTCGGGTTTTATCAGAGCGAAAAGATCCGACAGGGCCTGTTGGAAACTGACTTATTTAATTGTCATGGTAGAAAAAAAAGACTAGTCTAAATAATTATCCAGTCTTCTTTTATCCAGTACTTTAAACCTGATTCCGGAGATACGTAGGCTTACTGATGAAATCTGCAGAACTGCGCGTGTTCCATATGAATAATCTCTGAGAAATAGGTAAGTGGCTGAAAAATATACTAGAACCAGTCTTTACCGTTAATACCAGTAGTGGTATTCAAATATGTAACTCTTTTGAAACTGATTATAAAACTGTGTGCTTGCTTTTTGATATTTGCAGCGAACTGGAATTTAATTTTTTGACCAGAACTTGATAACAGTACCATCTGAAAGACATAAGTCAAATGAATATATCAAAATGAAAATCATATGTTCATTATAAAGTAGGCTACACAGAAATAACAGTCAGAATTGAATTATAATTTATGAAATCAACGTTAGTTCGCCATATTGGAAAGCTCTAGATTTCGGAGCTAGCGAGCTGAGTTCGAATCCATTCTACACCATAAAATATGCTATATACGATGGTGCTGGTGGGATGGATGCTGCTGAATGAATATCTTCCTTTTGGTCAGTAGTTCAAAATTAAAAACGGCAGCAAATAGTTTTGACATAAATATAAAACAATTACAGCAATCTATTCCGATTGTTCGTTTTATAAATGAAATATTTGTTTCTAAGTCTCTTTTTTTCAGACGACAAAATGGATTTCAGTTCCTTTAATCACAAATTTAATTACAGAGGGTTTAGTACATATAACGATTTTAGGGAGGGTGTGCAACACTCCTTTTATTGGCGCAAAATTTTATATCCTCAAATCATAACGATGTTTTCAGATCGAGGATTTAGAATTTCGAAGCTGGGCATATTCATAATTCTTAATGGCGTTAGAAAAAAAAGAAATATGGATCAACTTGGGGAACCAGAATCCTCCACAACGAGACCTGCAGCAAGTCGTATTCCTGGAATGGTAAACAAAGTGCAGATTTTGTAACAGGATACGATAAACTCAAGAAAGATCTCTGTCTGAAAAAGTTCACGAGTGATGCGCACACAAGTTTCTGCCGTGAAACATCCATTCAATTGTCATGTGCTCCAACAGATGGAGAATGGAACGAATATTCATATTATTCCATACAAAAACGTAAAGTTCAAGTAGCCGGACGTAGTGCCTAATGAACTTCTGTGCGACAGAAGATGGAAAGCATCCAGTGAGAAGTGGTGTGCTTTGGATATGACAGCCTTGCGATGAAACGTTTTCAAGCTAAATTACGTTGGAGGCCTATTGTCAAGGTCGTCAGATAGAGCATGGCCAGATGTGACGAAGTTCCAGAACTGTTTTAATATAACGTACTCAAACGTCTTTCTAATCACTTGTTAAGAGAGACCCTGCAGTAAACTAAAACATTTATTAAATTATTTTCGAGATCAGGACCATCCATTAACATTATCCTCTATCCATAGAGATGACCTTAAGATGTAAGGCCCAGCATGGCCAAGTAGTTAGGGCGCTCGACTGGTAATCTGAGGGTAGCTGGTTCAAATCCCCGTGACACCAAACATGCTTGCCCTTTCAGCCGTGGGGGCGTCATAATGTAACGTAAATCCCTCTAATTGGTAAAATAATAGCCCGAGAGTTGGTGGTGGGTGATGATGACTAGCTGCCTTCCCTCTAGTCGTACACTAGTAAATTAAGAACGGCTAGAACAGGTAGTCGTCATGTAGCTTCGTGCAAAATAAAAAAACAAAAAACAAACATAAAGAAATAACAACACTTACAACAACAGCAATACCTGTTGATATACTTAACAACAACATATACAGATAACTCAGTTTCTTATCTAAATATATAAAATATTTCGACTAAAACTTTATGATCTGTATTAAACTGTAACAGGTTTATAAGCTGTTACGAACAGTTGTGATATTAAAAAAACAAAAATATATGGATGTTCATTTTGAATCCTAATTAGTTTGTTTACTTTCAGCCAGATGTCATTTGTGCGGACTTAATGCCCTCCAAAAGGATACAATAACTAAACTTCCAGTAATTCTGATGTGATGCAGAATCTCTAACGACAAGAGAGATTTTTTTAAAGTGGAGTGGACATTCGCCGAGCGGAGGACAAACAGTCCACCGTTTCATTACAACGAGGCAGGAATGTATCGGGCATCTGATACAGTGAATATGAGCGGTAAGGACTGGTACTCTGATGATTTCGATGGTACGTTATCAGTATCACAAGTTACAGTGATTGGTGCTCTTTCTGTACTGATATTCTTGACATTAGTTGGTAACACGTTGGTCATTGCCGCTGTCGCCACGACTCGCCAGATGCGGACAGTGACCAATTATTTTGTAGTATCCCTCGCCGTTACTGATCTGTTGGTGGGCCTGCTTGTACTCCCCCTGGCAGTTATCCAAGAGGTTCACCACTCCTGGCCCCTGGGGAGAGTCGTCTGTGAGTTCTGGATTTCCATGGATGTGTTACTGTGTACGGCATCTATTCTTACCCTATGTTGCATCAGCGTGGATAGGTACTTCGCCATCACTGCCCCTATGACGTATGTTGTTAAACGGAGCTCCAACTTGGCCCTTGTTATGATCTGTGGGGTGTGGGTGATGTCGGCGTTGATCACGTGCCCTCCTATCTTTGGTTGGAGAGATTCGGATCGACAAAACGCTACAGACT
Source organism: Tachypleus tridentatus (assembly GCF_004210375.1). Lineage (NCBI taxonomy): Eukaryota > Metazoa > Arthropoda > Merostomata > Xiphosura > Limulidae > Tachypleus > Tachypleus tridentatus. The sequence continues at coordinate 177,773,474 of NC_134831.1, forward strand.
GTGTATACAACTCCAACAAGGGCTACGTCGTGTATTCCGCTCTAGGGTCCTTCTATATCCCAGCTCTGGTTATGGTATACGTCTACTCTAGGATTTTTGCAGTCGCTCGCAGAAGAGAGGCAGTGCTGACGGCCCCACAAGATGAAGACGGTCAAAGAGACGCTTGCGCGATTGAAAATGAGCCAACACAACCGTCGCCAGAAGGGAAAAACGAAATCTACACTTTGACAGAAATCTGCCATAAACGTTCCGATGAGTCGAACAAGAATTATTCACCAGAAGAACACGAGAGATCAAAATCCATGCCTTTTTCAAACACTAAAAGCTACCGAATGAGTTTAACAAGTCGTACCTCTAGTACGGCGAGTGACTCGAGAATGTTTTCGAGATTCTCCAGCAGGTGGCGCGACAGAAATATTTCTTTCCGTGACATCAAGCGCAGATCAGGTTTTGGTGAAGATACTATCAAAAAAAGACAAGGATACGAGCAAACTGCTTTTCAACGAGAGCGTCGAGTGGCCAAATCACTGTCTGTGGTCGTTGGAGGGTTTATTGTCTGCTGGCTTCCGTTTTTTACACTCTACATCGTGAAACCATTCTGCACTGGATGTTCCATACCGCCAATCATAGACTCCTGCCTCGTCTGGTTGGGATGGTTGAATTCAGCTATCAACCCCTTTATTTATGCTCTCAAAAGTAACACTTATAAGAAAGCCTTTGCTCGGTTGACCATCGACAAACTTCATCGGAGACCCAGACGGAAAAGTCAAAACGTGAACAATTTTTTGTGATTGTTTTGTAAAGAAAAAAAATGTTTTTAACGTGACGACTGTTAACATTCATGTTCTGTATGCGATAGACTGAAATACCAAACCTGTGTAACTAACTGATTAAATAAACATAGATTGTAGTGTAAGGTTAAGTATGAAGCGAAACGTTTCAGTTTCTCAAATATGAAAAACAAACATGGAGTTTGATCTCATCAACAGGCAAGGTAATAATACCTTGCCTTTTTTTTTTAATAAAAAAGTGAATCGTAGAATTATTATGTGGGACAACGTTTCGGGCTCTCCAGTGAAAGTTTTCACCGAAATTTTACTTCCCCCCAATAAACAATATGGAGCAGTCCGTTGCATATTTAAACCTTGCAGTGTCTAAAAATCTAAAATACAAGTTAAACGATAAGTAAGAACACACATTTCGTTAGACTTAACGAATCTTCCTAACTTTGCAAATGTAAGTCTTACAGGTTAAATGTTGAACTCGACCTCTTTGTTAAAACCCCAAGTATCCAACAACGGTTTAACAGCGATAACACAGAGTGACAGGTATACGGTTCGATTCCCCGCAGAAGATACAGCCCAATGTCGCTCTGCACTGAAACAAATCGTACGTTTATATGTCGGTATCAATGATGTATCCAACCGTTATATTCTGACCTTAATATAGAATGGAATTAAAATATAACTGGAACGTTGCTTTGTGCGCACGTGAGCTAAATAGCCAAATCAATGACCTTTGGGTTCAGATATAGCCGTTCCAAATCTTTAACTACCGACCAGCTGTCATAAAGACTCCGAGCGGCTCTTTACAACAAATAACGGGAGTGACTGTTAGTTTTACGACGCGCTTACAAGCTGAAGGTGCAGAGAGCTTACAGCTGAAGGTGCAGAGAGTGTTCAGTTGCACCACCTCCCGATCCTTCGATCCTTTGCTCCACAGCTCGACGCTCTAATACTAGGCAACACTTGTGTCCCAACGAGGTCAAATAGCATTTCAAGTTTCTATCTTGTTCTATCATTACTGAAATGTTAAATAAAAAAATAATAAACCTGGCCGAACTTCCTTAAAAGCTTAATCGTGTTAAGGCTTAAAACAAACGTTAATGGCTTACTGATTATTTTCCATTGAATAATAAATGAAAGTTAAAACTGGTAAGAAACTGACGATGGCTTTATTAAGATATACCACTTACAAAACTCAAGTAAAGATTGGACAGAAGTCAAGGTTCTTATTTCTGTTTCTAAAAGAAATTTGTTTTGGATTTTGTACAAAGCTAATCGAGGGCTATCTGTGCTAGCCATCCCCAATTTAGCAGTGTAAGATTAAAGGGAAGGTAGCTAGTCATCACCATCCACCGCCAACTCTCGGGCTAAACAGCTTTCATTCTTGCAACACATACTACACATAAACAACCGTCATGCTTACTACACATAAATAGCTTTCACACTTGCTACACATACTACACATAAACAGCTTTCACACTTGCTACACATTCTACACATAAACAGCTTTTACACTTGCTACACATTCTACACATAAACAGCTTTTACACTTGCTACACATACTACACAAACAGCTTTAACACTTGCTACACATAAATAGCTTTCACACTTGCTACACATAAACAGCTTTAACACTTGCTACACAAACTACACATAAACAACCACAATGTTTGTCTTTCACTCACTTCATACAAACAAGGGAAACAGAACATAAATGTTTCTTTTCCTCTTTTTTTTCTGTTGCTGTTTTTCATCCGAAGTTTTGAGACGAAAATTAGTTATTCCGCGTTAAAAAAAGGTTATCCGCTGGAACAGTGAGAAATTTACAATCCTAAAATCAGGGGTTTCATTCCCCTCGATGCACACAGGAGATAGCCCCGATGTGGCTTTGCTGTAAGAAAAACACAAACACACGCTTTAAAAAATCCAGCTTTCAAAGACATCTTTACAAAGTCAAACTAAAAAGTCCTGGTTAAAAAAAAGTGATATTTGTTTCTAACTGATCAAAATATAAGAAGAGTTGTTAACTTAAAGGGAATACCGTGACAACTAAAGTTGGTAAGTTAAAGGGAATACTGGGACAACTGAAACCGATAGGAACGGAATATAAATGAAACTTCAAAGAAATGTCGCATTCAAATAGTTTATTTTGATTTTCGCGTAAAGCTACACGACAGCTATTGTCACTAGCCATCCCTAATTTAACAGTGTAAGACTAAAGGGAAGGCAGCTAGTCATCATCACCCACTGCGAACTCTTGGGTTAATCTTTTACCCATGAATAGTGGGATTGACCAAAACATATAAATGCCACCACGGCTGAAGGGGAGAGTGTATTAAGTGGTACGGGGATATGAACCTACGACCCACATATTTCGAGTCAATCGCCCTGGCCGCATGGCCATGCCTGACCACCATTCAACAACAAGCGTGTTTTTTACCTAGCAAAGCCAAATCTGACTATCTGCTGTGTCCAACGAGGAGAAAAGAGCCCCATAATATAGCGTTGTAAATCGCACCATCGGGGAATGCCAAGGATGGCCAGGTGATTAGGGCACTTGGCTCGCAATCTGAGGGTCGCGGGATCCCCGTCGCACCAAACATGCTCGCCCTTTAAGCCGTGGGGATGTTATAATGTGACGGTCAATCCCACTATTCGTTGGTAAAAGAGTAGTACAAGAATTGGCGGTGAGTGGTGATGACTAGCTGCCTTCCCTCTAGTCTTACACTTCTAAATTAGGGACGGCTAGCGCAGATAGCCATCGTGTAGTTTTGCGCGAAATTCAAACCAAACCAAATAAACTCATCGGGGAACATATTCAATGTAAAACCAACGATACTAAAATTACGTTTCGTAATTAAATATACCTATTATTTGGTTATATATGCACAGCTACACAATGATCTAGCTGTGTCTAACGCGAGTATCTAACCCCAATTTCTAGCGTTGTATATAGCCAGGCCATTGAGCCACATAGTAGGGGGAAAAGCATCGTATTTGGTCTCTGAATCTAATGGCAGGAATCGAATACCGGATTTTGTTGTTTTCACTCTGCAACCTTACCGCCGAGGGACGAACAGTGTTCAATTAAGACAAAACACACACACTCATGAAAGTCGAACTCTGGGTTTCGAAACCAGAACTATTTAGTTTGTATCTTCTCAAGAAGAAGTTGTCACTTGGAAATTTTCAAACCATACAGATCTAAAGCTTCTGACAAATTGACACACTTTTTTTCTTGTCTATTCTGAACAAAAAATTAAATAAACGTACAGGAATCGAATACCATACGTATGTTGATCCATCTAAGCTACCAACGTTATCTACTGCTGCTCCTAATTTTGTTAAGTTTGGTTTATTTTGAATTTCGCACAAAGCAACTCGAGGCCTATTTGCGCTATCCGTCCCTAATTTAGCAGTCTGAGACTAGAGGGAAGGCAGCTTATCATCACCATTCACCGCCAACTCTCGGGCTACTCTTTTACCGACGAATAGTGAGATTGACCATCACAGTATAACGCTCCCATAGCTGAAAGGGCGAGCATGGTTGGCGATACGGGGATTCAAACCCGCGACCCTCAGATTACGAATCAAGCGTCTTAACCACCTGGCCATGCCAGGGCCTTTCTGTGTAATAGAACGAGGTTTCCACGCCTTGCGAACTACATTTACAACAATTACTAAATTAGAGATGGACACGTCTAAACCTTAGGATCACTGAATCTGGCCGTTTTATCCCACGTGTCACATATGGTGTTGTTCAGATTGAAAATACAGGGTGTCCCAAAATAAAGTGTACACTCATTGGATCATTATAACTTGCCTTGTTTATTGATTTTAACAATGAAACAAGATACACATGACAGCCAAAGGATTTATTTAGAGATTAAATACTGAAATCAAGAGAAAAATAACAAATAAAATTCTTCACAATGAAAACTCTCCTTGGTTGAAATTGTAAAATGTCACAATTTGCTTGCTTCACTTCAGGTGTTCAAACTGAAATCCGTTCTGCTCCAGACACATCTCATAACGGGAAGAAATGGAAGTGCACACATCAAACACCATCTCATCTGGTATTAAAGCACATTGTTCTTGAATTGCTACTCTCAATTCGTCAATTGTTGCCCTTTTTTGTGCTGTAAACTTTGTCTTTCAGAAACCCCACAATAAGAAATCCATGGGTGTCAAATCTGGTGATCTGGCAGGAAATTCTACACTTCCTCTTCGTCCAATCCATCTGTCTGGCATAGATGCATCCAGATAAGCTCTCACGTCGCGATGGAAGTGGGGAGGAGCGCCATCCTGCTGGAAGAAACACTCTTCTTCTCCAAATTGTTCTTGGATGCGTGGCATGGCAAACTCTTGTAGCATGTTGAGATAATTCAATCCTGTTACGGTGTCTTGGAAAAAAGAATGGTCCGATGAGTCCTCTAGCGGACAGACCACACCACACAGTCACTCCAGGCAAATTCAAGTAATGTTCCTCTGTAACAAGTGGATTTTCTGTTGCCCAGTAGATGTAGTTGTATCGATTTATTGAGCCATTCAGCTTAAACGTTGCTTCGTCACTCCAAATAAGTTTGAGTGGAAATTCATCATCGCCTGCACATCTAGCAAGATACCATTCACAGAACTCAACCCTTCGATCACGGTCATCTTCATTCAGAGCGTAAACAAGCGATGGGATGAAACTTTTGAACTGGGAACGCTTCAAAACGCGATGAACGCTGGATTTAGGGATACCTGTTTCACGAGACAGTTGGGGCACTGATTTTCTTGGAGAATTCAGAACATTATCAATGACCTCTTGCTCTCTTGTTGGGTTTGTTGATGATCTTTTCGATCGGAGCGACTCTTTCTCATATGGTGGAGAGTTCTGTGTTCATCAAACTTGGCGATGATGCGTGAAATGCTGGGGCGAGATGGCGCATCCATATGGAACTTTCTAGTAAAACGTCTTTGCACTTCAGCTTTGTTTTCGACTTTCCAAAAAGGTTTTGAGAATGAATATTTTGTGCTCGATTGTAAGTTGATTATCCGCCATCCTTGGACACAGGTCAAATCTGAAACAAAAGAAACGGTTTATTAGCCATACACAGTCAAAGAATGTAAACGTTATTTTGGGACACCCTGTATTTATATAGCTTACATTTGTTTGTTTTTGTTTTGGATAGAAATAAGAGAATGGGTTGTCTAACACATGAAAAGAGGACAAGGAACAAGCACTTATGAAACTTATTACTGTTAATTATTCAGTACAAACACAATCGTGACCTTTTAACCTAAGTGGCAATTTAGAAACACAAGTATTGAAGTAATGTCTGTACAAACCCTCTAGAGAAGTCGGTGAAATTAATAAGAGTAAATTACTTAAGCTGTAGTTGGAACCTTATTTGAACAAATCGATTTAAACACAAATATTTTCTATGGGCCAATGAAAATGCTTCAAATACTTCATAAACTGCGGAACTACTTTGTCAGTGAGCTTTGAGTAGAGAAGAAGGAATGTAGTCGAAACATTAATGAAATAGTAATCCCTTATTAGAGGGGATTAGTCGATAACTGAAAATACAGATATAATAGTACGGCTGTCTATATTGCAATTAAACCAGATTTTCAGAGAAACTTGAGGAATCAGAGGTATTATTTTCGATGATTAAGTATCCTTTTATTAAAGTCATTCATCAAACTGCGTTTTCCAAAGTTTCAAAGTGACAAAATAGAGCAATTTATCAACATTCTTACACAAGGCCTAGCTTCGCAAGCACTAATAACTCCCACAGTTTTCGTAGATCCAATAAAAGCTGTAACAATGCTATTTGACAAGGGTCCTGACAGAAATTTTTGTTTGCTACAAAAGTTAGAGTAAAATGTTGGATTCATGAGACAAGCTGACTTTGTTTAACACAGAGACGTATCGTCTTAAAGAAAAACAAATAATTAAAGAGACCACATTCCCATGGAAAAGTCCACACCTCTCTCCAAAAGTTAAAAAAAAAGAGAGATATTCAGTTAGTCTCGCTGTTTGTGTTTCTGTAACACGTAATTATCTCAAAACTTCACAACAGCTAAACTAATGTATGGCTTATTAAAAATGAAGATGTAATTGAAAGAAAAACAAAACAAAAACCACCTAATAATCTATTGTTTTTCGTGGCATCACAACGTGGCCACCTATTGATGTCAGTAAAGAAGTCATGTGTACATGTACGTGTGTGTGTGTTTGTGTTATGTGCTTAGAGGTAAAGAGAAACATTTTTCTCAGTATCCTGCGGCGCCTTTCAGACCCCAAGAGACATTTTGGAGCCTGAAAAATATTAAACCTAAATAACTACCACGATTGAATTGGACTAGTGTACTTTTGAATTACATTTTTGTGTGTATGTGACAAAGCTTACAAGTGTGGGTGAATAATTACAAATATTTCGGAAACTCTAAAGTGAAAAGGATGACAATAACTAAGTTGAAAGCAGTATCGTCCGTGACTGGAGGGCTGATAACAGTTAAATTGGGGGTTCGATCCCTTCGATTCCACTACACAAACAGCCCCTCGTGCAGCTCTGTGTTCCTCCAACTTTCCTTCTTTTTTACGATTTTGTTAAAAACAAACCTAAAAAGTGATGAACTCCCCTAATTATAACCCTATAAGCCCTTAAGCCTCTAACGGTGTTATGAAATACATGTACAAGTTTTTGCTTATCAGATTTTGAATTATATTTTTGGGACTCATAAGCCAAACATTTTCAGAAAGAAAGACGACAAAAAACAAAAAAGAAAAAACTGCTGTAGCTTTTCTTAGCTTGACGCCCCCTAGTGGTACAGCGGGATGTCTGTGAAGTTAAGACGCTAGAAACCGGGTTCGATGCTAGTGGTGAGCAGAACACGAATAGTCCAGTCTGTAGCTTTGTGGTTAATTTATTAGAAACAGCTTAAATTGTTTTTTTTTTTTTGTAGAAATGTAATAGAATAGAAAGAAAAATTCTTATCAGTAAATGATGATTCAGATTTAGTGAAATGTAAAACAAGATATTTCATTTTCATCGTGAAAGAACCTTACGTGTACGTGAGCTAAAGAAGCATTTAAAAAAAACAAAGGTAAAATTACAGACCAGAGAAAAAAGTTTTTTCCGCTACCACAGTGGTTTTAACTGGATCTTTGAAATGAATAAGGTGATTGCTTTTCATTCTTTTTACGCACCCTAAGCTTAAAGTGCTGAGCGCATGCAACAGCATCGCATCTCGAACTTTAGACCCTCTGATGCATAGCCCGACACGTCTACTAAGTCTATTGTACGTAAATTAAATTGTTTAACTACATTAACGGACTGGGAACTCTTTTAGTGCCAGATATATTTCTAGATAAACAATTCTGTTTGCTTGGTTTTGAATTTCGTGCAAAGCTACACGAGGACTATCTGCGCTAGCCGTACCTAGTTTAGCAGTGTAAGATTAGAGGGAAGACAGCCAGCTTGTTATCACCACCCACCGCCAACTCTTGGACTACTCTTTTACCAACGAATAGTGGGGTTGACCATAACATTCTAACGCCCTCACGGTTGAAAGGGCAAGCATGTTTGGTGCGACGGGGTTCGAACCCGCCACCCTACGATTACGAGTCGAACGCCTTAACCATCTGGCCATACCGGACCAGATAAACAATAATCACACGTTTTAATATTAATTACTTCTGATACTGTAAATCTCAGGTACTGAGGAAATATACTTTTTTTAGCAACTTACATTAGTCCTTATCGCACTTTTGGAGGATAACACGAAGGGTATACTGCGTGTTCTTTGTATGTGTTCTTAGCACTACTCTGAAGCAGTGTTTCGAAACCTTTTTGATACCAAGAATAGGCTCGGTGCTTCCCCAAACTGATACGAACCACTAAAATGCAAGTAGGAATATTTTCAAGATTTACGCGTGACTTGTTTAGTTGTTTTCGTAAAATTCAACAGAGTGTCGAGGTGAATTCTGAAATGTTAGTTTTGGATAAAAGTTGGTGAAAATACTTGAATATTTTAGTAACCACCAGACGATATCACACGTGCGATCCCCAGTTTCGCAGTTTTAAAAACAATGCCCTAAGAGAGAATGGTTTCATAGTTTAAAAACAAACTACATAGAAAAAATTTTTAATAGTTTCAAAGGAAACTCGTGGGAATGAACAGTCATAAAAATATCGAAAGAACTCCTAGGAAAATTATGATTTCGAAATTACTCAGGAAATTCTTTTGAAAAAAACAACTGTTTTAAAAGAATATAAAGGCATTTTTTATCTTTTTTTACAATTTTAAACGAGTCTCCCGGAAAGCGATGTTTCATAATTTTAAAAGAAATTCCTTGTGAAAAATATATTTAGGTGGAAAGGACTCGGGGAAACATGAGGAAAAAAATGATGAAAAATACCCACTATCGCAGATGTTGAACTGTTTTCATAATTTATACCACTAAGGTATCTGATGAAATTCACGTGTAGTAGTAAGTGAAAATGCGTTTTTATTTTTATTTTTAGGAAAAAGGTCTCAAACTTAAACATAGAAAATCAGTAGAAACGACATGAAGTCACAGTTGTCAAGCAAAACGTAATTTTCCTACTTGTTAGAATGTCGGCTGGAAATTTCAGCAATTTCTTACAGTTTATTGTTCTGATTACAAAGTTGAAGGTTTTGTTGCTTTATTGTCGAACAGGATACCAGGACTAGAAATTGATTCCACGAAATCTTTAGTGTTTGTGACTGGCCATAAAGAGAGAAGAACGGAGTTGTAAACCAGAAAACAGAACAGAAACAAACACCAATACAAGTGCTACCAAGCGAACGGAAACTGTCACAGTTCTAGCCTTAAAATCACGAAAAAAAAAGGAATAAATTGTTTGATTTTTATTTTGCTGAAGACTTGGTTAGAAAGAGTAAATTCTGCCTCCAAGTATACCCCACCCTATCATATGGCACAGCATCAAGCATGCAGATTTACGATGCTAGAAACCGGGTGTCGATATCCGTGATGTAGCTTTGTGCTTAACATCAAACAAACTCACACCCAATTTTCCTAGTGACCTACCCAGTTATCGAGCATAACTTAAATGGAAGCAAATGCAATAATAACAATGAAAAAGAAGATATACTTACGGAACTGTAACTCAAGTGACATTAAATTATTTTGTACTAGCCCGGCATGGCCAGGTGGGTTAAGGCGTTCGAATCGTAATCTGAGGGTCGCGGGTTCGAATCCCAGTTGCACCAAATATGCTCGCTCTTTCAGCCGTGGGGCGTTATAATGTGACGGTCAATCCCACTATTCATTGGTAAAAGAGTATTCCAAGAGTTGGCGGTGGGTGGTGATGACTAGCTGCCTTCCCACTCGTCTTACACTGCTAAATTAGGGATGGCTAGCACAGATAGCCCTCGAGTAGCTTTGTGCAAAATTAAAAACAAACAAACAAAATCTTGCACTATCACTGACCTATACTTATATTCTTACTTCCTCTCTCTTAATCAACAAAGAAATGAGACAGTCATGGTTCGCTGTTGGTCGAAGATATTATTTTATTAAATTCTATTTAATTGGAATTTGTGACCCCCCATTTCGGACCTCGCGCCCGTTGAACTCCCTTGAGGTCTATCTCTGGGCTCTTGACCAGCTTTACGGCAAATTTCAAACATAAACGAATCATTAGAAGTTTATCGTGCGAGTTGCACTACTGTTCACAAACGATACGATATAGTGGCTAGAGACAAGCATGAGTGAGCACTTATGAATGACATTTGAATATACTGTATGTAACTGAATATTACGGATACAGCATCTACGTGGATTGCGGTAGTAGCAACGAGGTTCGTACCCAGAACGAAGACCCTTGACTCAGCAGGACAAAAAGTAGTGAACCCTAGTCTATCTCCTGCGAACCAGCTGTTGTCCTCAGGAGGAGTCGTTCTCGGATTATTACCTAGTGCTCAACCCACCTGGGCATATTGTGGGCTTTCATCACAAATAGCGTCCTCCTCATAATATCTGAAACGTAGAAAGTAAACTATTTGGTGATTAGCATCTAGCAGTGAAGCAAATTAACAACTTTAGGGCTTATAATCTTAGAATTCGAGGTTCAATCCTCGCAGATACAATGCAGGTACGTGCAGCTGTAAGTATGAACTTACGTAATACGAACGAATTCTAAATTTAGCACAACTGAAAATTCCGAGGGCTAATGACGCCAAATCACGGGCTTCGAAACTCGTGGCGAGTCAATCGCAGATAGTCTACTGCGTAGGTTTGTGCTTGAAAACAAACAAACAAACTTAAAGTTAAGTTGTAAATATTTCTCATAAACAGAGACGCTGTATAATGTAACTGCAATACTACACTGAAGTCACAATAAATAACGGTGGCGCCAGTCAAAGAAATATTAGTCTAACAGGTTTATATACATTTACTTATCCAGTGTAATTTTGTGTACAATGTCACTATAATCTTTCTACTGTTGATGTCAGCCCTGAATTTTCAGTAGTAATTACAACTCGGTCCGATTTCAAGGAAACAGAGTAACACAGGATTTAAGAAACCGAAAAAGAACCAGTTTTCTACGTAAGCATAAATACATTTCCTTCAACGACCTCTCTATATTCCTGTACATTTAACATTTACGTTCAATTTCGATTCAGTTATCTGACACTTTTGCGTTTCCGATATCACATAGCTTCATTCGCTTCACACCAAGTAACTGTAGACGTGAGAATAGTTATTTATCACACAAGAAGGACTGGATTCTGGAACATCTGAAGAAAAGTGAAATGAGTTCTTTGGAAAACATAATGAACACAGAGATAGAAAGAAGGAAAGAGAAGTAGATAGAAGGATTGACAAGTAGATTATATGACAGAAAAAGAGAAACAAAGACGAACAAAGATAGATAGATATATAAGAGGAAAATAGATAGAAGGACAAACAGATACACAGATACTAGAACAAAAAAAAGAAAAATAGATAGGAAAATATACATGCAGTAGAATATATGTAGGAGATAAGCCAAACAAACAGGTACAGATAAATAGTTTGGAGGAGAGATAAGAAATGATAGATAGATAAATATGAGGAAAAAACAGTTAAATATACAGATAAATGGATAGGCAGAAAGATATTACTGTATTCTGTAATCTATATTTGACCACAGGTTTAATATATCTCAAGCACCTACCGATATCTAATTTGAAAATATACTCAGTAAAAGAAACAAAAACACAAACATAGTTTTATTAGAATATACTAAAAGAAACATTAGTTGCACAAAAATACAGTTTCTATATTTTTTTTCTCTCGCAGAAACGACAAAAAGAAAAGTATATTTTCTATACTACTATGATTGGTTTAAAACACACAACGCTGATGTTTTAACACTATTGCATTCTGGTGACGTTCGATTTTCCTTCAAAACGTCTTGACAGATTTGTAAACATGGAATAAAGAATGAAATTTTGCGGTAATTTCAACCACATCCGAATCTTAGGTTGCCAGCTACACAGTAGGTAAAGATTTCAGTTCATTACTCCTAGCACAACTGTTGCTACCACAGATGTGAGAAATATGTAACGTGTTGATGGTCCTTTAGTCAGAACAAGGCATTTATATACATAAGATACAAGAAACACTTAACATTGACGATAATTTATTATTATGAAATATCCAGTACTTAAGCTGTTTAATATACTAAAAGTAAATATGGCGGATTTAAAGAATAATATACTTATTTGAATGTTTATTTTTGTATATAAATATGTTGGTTATTGGTCTACGTGGTTGTGTACTGTAATGTAGACTGTTTTAGAGGGGTAGTTACTCAACCGGAAATAAATAAGGAAGTTCGTTACAGGTGTAGGTGGTTGTGTTTTGAAGTGAAGACAGTTTTCAAGGGGTATTTACTCAACCAGAAGTGAATAATGGTGGTAGTTATAGGTTGATGGTGTTGTGTTTTGTAGCGAAGCCTGTTTTCGAGAAGCATTTACTCAACCACAATTGATTAATGGTGATGATTATAGGTTTAGGTGGTTGTGTGTTTAATAAAGACTGTTTTAGAGGGGTATATACTCAATTGGAAGTAAATAATGGAGTTGGTTACAGGTTTAGGTGGTTGTGTGTTTAATAAAGACTGTTTTAGAGGGGTATATACTCAATTGGAAGTAAATAATGGAGTTGGTTACAGATTTAGGTGGTTGTGTGTTTAATAAAGACTGTTTTAGAGGGGTATATACTCAATTGGAAGTAAATAATGGAGTTGGTTACAGGTTTAGGTGGTTGTGTTTTGAAATGAAGACAGTTTGCGAGGGGTATTTACTCACCCAGAAGTGAATAATGATGTTGGCTATATGTTTAGGTGGTTACGTTTTGAAGTGAAGACTGTTTCAGAGGAATATTTATTCCTGTAGGTATACATGGCAATGTAAGCTACAGGTGCATACAATTGTGTTTCGCAGTGAAGACACTTTTACAGCGGTTCTTTTCAGACGTTCTGGCGTTCAGCCAGAGGTGTAAATCTAAGTCATTATGCACTATACTAATATTTGTTTTTAACAGGTATGGATGATTCAATTATCAGTTTCTTTTCTTATCTAAAACGTGAATTTTAGTGAAGAAATGAAGAAGTATAGGTCTAGTATATTATTGGTTCACTTCGTCATTACTAGGATACTTGAATCGTTGACTTCACGGCTCTTCGTCTTCAGTGGTATCCAGGAGAATGCAGTAAATGAAATGGATTCCATATGACTGAGGAATGTACATCCATTTACTCACCACTAATAACCTAAATTACTTTAGGTGTAGGATAGGGTATTAAAACACTGTCAATACTAATCAGTAAACTGACTTGAAATACTGTTGGCGCTATTCGTGTGATGCTGTGTGTTATTATTTCAATATTTGGAAATACCAGTACAGGTAAATATGGTTATCTTGTATTTATTCTTATCAGTACAGGCTGATATGATAATCCTGTATTAACAGAGCTCGACATGACTCCTCTGCCTTCAGGGGTATCAATATATAATTCTCCTCCGTTCAAAAGTACAACTTTAGTATAAAACATCTGATACTACGAACATAGAATAATTTATACAACACAGAGCCCTTCACGGCCACATGGTTAGGGCACTTGACTCGCAATCTAAGGGTTGCGTGTTCGAATCCCCGTCACAAAAAACATGCTCGATCTGTCTTTGTTTCGTTTTGAATTTTGCGCTAAGCTACTCAAGGGCTATCTGCGCTAGCCGTTCCTAATTTTGCAATGTAAGACTAGAGGGAAGGCAACTAGTCATCACCACCCACCGCCAACTCTTCGGCTACTCTTTTACCAATGAATAGTGGGATTGACCGTCACATTATAACGTCCCCACAGCTGAAAGGGTGAGCATGTTTGGTGCGACCGAGATTCGAACCCGCGGCCCTCAGATTACGAGTCGAACTCCTAACCCACTTGGACATGTCAGGCCCTCGCTCTGTCAGTCATGAATGCGTTATAATGTGACTATTCGTTGGTAAACGAGTAGCCCAAGAGTTGACAGTGGGTGGTGATGACTAGCTGCCTTCCCTCTAGTCTCACACTGCTAAATTAGAAACGGTTAGTGCTGATACCCCTCGTATAACTTTGCGCAAAATTCAAAACAAACCAAACCATACAACACAAGTTTCTAAATGTCCGAAATAAAAGAGTGACAGTTGTAAAAGTCACGTACAACATGAAAATGATTTATGTTTAACAGTTGATATTAGATTCATATAATTGTGGTTATAATGATATTAAAAAGTGTTTATCTCTAAATGATATGAACAAAAAGATCGAACTTACAAATTATTTTCTTTTAGGAGACATCTTGGCTCTCTTCCATCTAAGGAAAAATAACATAATAAAGGACATAACTCGATAATAAATGCTGATAAACACTTGTTGAATAATTTTAGAAATAAGCAAATAAATATATAGCGTTATCGAATTTTACTTTGTAGCTTTATAGACCTTTGGTAGCCTAGATAACTAATATAATGTAATCCGTCAAAAACGATCTGGTTTATTATCGGCCCGACAGTTGTTATAAGATGTATATAAAAAATACCGTATTGGAAATACACTTAGCAAATGAAACAACAACAAATGTCTGACTAAATAGTATTGGAAAATAACTATTCCAAATGTAGTGTTCGTTTGTTTGTTGTGAATTACAAATTACACAAGGAGTATGGGTGTTGTACCAACAGTGGGTACCGAAACCCAGTTTTCAGCGTTAAAATTTCACTGTGTCATCAGGAGGATGAAAGATCTAATGTGAAAATATTCACACGCTACGAAGATCCTCTTTAGATTTTACAGATTTTATGACCAACAGAAATAAGAGCGATTTAGAGATTGAAATTTCAAGGTAACCATTCCCAAGTTTCTATCGTTACTACAAAGTTTTAAAGTAACCAGTCCTAAATTTCTATCGTTACTGAACAGTTTTAAAGTAACCATTCCTAAGTTTCTAACCATTCCTAAATTTCTATCGTTAAGTTTCTATCGTTACTACAAAGTTTTAAAGTAATCATTCTCAAGTTTCTTTCGTTACTACAAAGTTTTAAAGTAACCATTCCTAAATTTCTATCGTTACTGAACAGTTTTAAAGTAACCATTCCTAAATTTCTATCGTTACTGAACAGTTTTAAAGTAACCATTCCCAAGTTTCTATCGTTACTACAATGTTTTAAAGTTACCATTCCCAAGTTTCTATCGTTACTACAAAGTTTTAAAGTAACCATTCCTAAATTTCTATCGTTACTGAACAGTTTTAAAGTAACCATTCCTAAGTTTCTATCGTTACTACAAAGTTTTAAAGTAACCATTCCTAAGTTTCTATCGTTACTACAAAGTTTTAAAGTAATCATTCCCAAGTTTCTATCGTTACTACAAAGTTTTAAAGTAATCATTCCAAATAAAATAAAAAGAAAAAAAACACACGAAATAAGGTACTACAATTTGGAGGTAAGTCAGATAAACCTACTTCCTGAAGTTGGTGTTCCGGATCCAATTACAGTAGTAAAAGTACTGATTAATAGGACAGTATACAAATTATTTTAGTATAGATAATACCAACCACTTACCTAAACTAACTAGTATAACTCCCAACCACCAACTACCGTTCTGTTTGACTTGATTACAACTTTTATTAGCATCAGGTAACTGTCATCCATCATGTAAAATACTGAGCGAGAATTCTGTCCCATTTTAGAAAACGCATAGGGCGACACTTGTATTTTAATTTAAATTAGGATTTATTGCACAAGTAACTAAGGGTTATTTTGTAAATTAATTAATATTGTTTTAAAAATGTTAAGAAAGGTTTATTGAGATAAATTCAACAGCGGAAGTATGTAAATATATCAATGTAGTCGACGCGACAACAGACGAAACGAGACAAAACAAACCCTAAGAACATAACAATCCGCCATTACACATTTACGAATATAACACAACAACTCAACATTCAGTTAAAAATAAAAACCTTAAAATATTACGTACTGATAACAGCATTAATATAAGAAAAATACAAGCACTATTACTCATGAACTAAAACCTAATTTAAATTCAAAACACAGGTGTCGCCCTATGCGTTTTCTAAATTTAAAACAAAATGGAACAAAATTTCACACGATATTCCTTTTCTTACCACCAGGAGGGTAAGAAACATTCCAACCGATATTTCTATAGAATAGTGATAAACCTTTAACAATGTGATATCTTAAGTGTAAGGATGAAATACTTTGGGTTAAAACTGATAAATTTTGGACGATAAAAACCAACAATTTACTTTCTAGCCCTTATTTTTATAGCGGATTTACAGAACTTCTCTAGCGGCTATTATGTTAGTTCGGGCAAACAAACAAAAAAAAAAATTTATACACACGATACACAAGGGTACTATTTTCTCGCCACTTTTTCTAATAGAAGCACATCTGGGTTTCATCCTTGGGATTACAGGTCCCAGTGATACCATTGTTATATTCATAATTGGACCCTCAACCTCTGTTGGATATACTCTGATATAAGTCCACCAAAGTGTCAATATTCAAGTTTTACTAAAGATTTTGATTTCAAACATTCGGCGGAAGGATACATGATGGTTTAATGGGATCAATGTTGCCTCTAAATGTTTCTCAAAATAATTCATACTCCTTCAAGTAGATATACCACCTTTTAACCCTAAAGATTTTCTTTTTATCCGTTAGTTTCTTTAAAGAATATTTGCTGTCACCTGTGATGTATTAGCTAATGTTAGTCAAGCTACTGACAGTGCATGCATCGTAATTCTTCCTGTTGAAAAGTTGGCTAATAAATTTTTTATGCTACGCCCTCTGATGGCTCAGCGATAAGCTTTAAGGCTTATAATGTTAACAAAATTGGGGTTTGATCCCTGCGCTGAGCACGGCTTTGCGCTAAACAACAATTTCCTGTTAAAGGTTTTTAAGACTAGCACTAATTTAAGATCTCGAAATTGTACTTTAAGATCTTGGATTTGTGTAGCTAATAAAAATTTATTTTCATTGTGTAAGATGAAAAACTGCATACTTTATTATACGAAGTTTATAAAGCGAATACAATTAATTTTCGTCTGCAAGTTCCCATAATACGTTGATTTTTATTTCTTAAGCGGAGAATTTGAAAACTAATAGAATTTGTTTGTTTACTTACAATTTTCACGCAAAGTTACACGAGACCTATCCGCGCACAAGCTTCCCTAAGTTTAAACCAACAGAGCAGAAGCCAATCAACAAGTCAACAGCGCTCGCCGCCAACTCTTGAGCTACTCTTTAAGATTAAATATTGGGATTCGATACTTTATTTTATAAACTCTCCGTAGATTACGATGAGAATGCATTAGTCTTTTTTTTCACTAACGGGGCTCGAGCCACGAAATATCAGATTCACAGTTCGAGCACGGATAAACACTAGGCTACAGCGTGGCCTAAGATAGTAATAAATCACTGACTGAAGAAAAGTTTTACAAGTTTCGAACAAATAACATATCAAAGTTATATATATATATATATATATATTTTTATTTTCAGGATGTGCAAGATATTAAATCTTTCAACAAATAGAAAAAAAAAACACGCTAAAATATAACTTGTGTGTCAGTTTTCTGCTTTCTCAACAAAACCAAAACAGAAACCTACATTGTTAGTGAATTATTTACTTCGTGTTTGTTGCCTTTGTCACGTTGTCAGAATCACTTCTATTTGCGGATTTGTCTTTCCAGCATTATATTAATATTTGTTATTACAATAAACCGTATTCGAGATATTTATATAGAGATGTGAATGTACTAACAAAAGATTTTCGTGACAGTAATACTAGATAGAACAGTAGGAAGGACAACAAATGGGTTTCGAACGAGGCTAAACAAGTTAAAAAAAACAGCAAAATTGAATTATTTTACGATGTTAAATGTGATACAGCGACATCTGTAGGGTAAAAAACAGTTTAACGTAGCTTTTTTTTTTGTTTATTGAGGTAAATGTATTAGTTCGAACGACAGTTCTCGTCACGCCTTCTTCCAGTAACTGGTGTATATTGCTTTATTTTGGATATTTTGGCAAACAAACATAAGAACCACCAACAATAAGTATTCCTAACCTTGAACAACAACAACAAAAAAAACTTAATGATAAAGGTGTTATTTAACTGTCACTCTTATAACGCAACCGTGGCCCAAAATTGTGAAACGCCATTTTACAAAGTCTTTTGTAGAGTAATGGGACGCGAGCCATGGACTCTTGAATCCATTATCTAGTGCGCTAAGTACCATGCCACGTGCACTACAATCGTCAACTCTCATAGCTTTCTTAAACCCAATCTAGTGACGACGTTTGTTTGTTTTTATGTCACTGATACAGAAAAAAAATATATATGAAAACAAATCTTCAGCTCTTCCCAAAGCAACACTTTATATCGAGAATAGTTCCTTAATTTGCCGCTACAGTCTCAAATTTATTTCGTATTTTGGTATTTTTAACCTTAACGGTACATTATACGATACTTGCGTTGAATGGCCAGGTCAGATACTCTTAAGATTTGCAGAGAATCAGTAGCCTCCTCCGCCTACACGGTTACTCTTAATAGACTAGTAGGAATGATAGTCACAACTATAACGCCCCAACAAAAGAAGAAAGACATTTTTCGCGACATATCGCTTTCATTCTGTTTCTCTCTCATTGTCTTCAAGCTTTTTTGTCTGAGAACCCATTAACCCTTACAAATACTGACTAAAGTCCAATGAGATTACATATTTCGTCACTATCGTGAATGAATCAAGTACAACAAAAACTGTTTCTTGTTTCATGTAACACTTGAAAAAACAGACAAGCGACTCCTTTGGGGCTTAAACCCAATTTAGTGACGACGTTTGTTTGTTTTTATGTCGCTGATATAGAAAAGAATATATATTAAAACAAAACTGCCTTAAGCTCTTCCCAAAGCAACACTTAGATCAGACAATCACAACACAGTATTGCGTATAACAATCTGTTCACAAAATATCACACCAATTTGATGTTTATCGTGGCAAGATTAACTTATTATCATTTGTTATAAAATATACCACGTGAATTAATCTCACCGGATGTGCGAATCGTTCGATTTCCTGAACAGCGAGCTTTTTATAAGAGAAACAAATAATTAACAACTGTAGACTTAAGACAAATTAATTCCGCACATTGTGTGACTAAGTGTTGTGTGTTAATATTACTATTTTAAGAGTTTTAAATTAATTAGCCTTCACTTTGCTTGTGTTTTTTATTTATTGTTGGCTTTGCTGCTAATAAGCTCTTCAAACTAAACGGCACATAGAATAAACGACCAGATCAAAGACCCCACGGAATCTCCAGGCTCCGACTTAAAGGTCACAGCAGCCACAACCTACACCCCTGACCAAATACAGGAGTTGAATACTACTGTTATGATGCTCCCAAAACTCAAAGCGCAATGCGTGTTCTTTAGCGGCACAAAATTTCATTGTTCTGAACACTAACTCCCAGGCTACAACAGGCACAGTCTTTGTCAGATGCTCAGGGATAATTAGGCTTCGGAAAGCAAATGAGGATAATTATTTTGCATAGGTAGTTCAGAAAGTAATCAAAGCTATTGAAATGTCGAGTTAGATGCTAATCTATTAAAGGAAGCTGGTTATACGCTTTTCAAAAGAAAAAAAAGAAACGCATGTTCGAAGTCATATGAGGTTTCAACATTCCATCTCCTCGGCATATAATGAACCAGGTATAGATTTTTCAGAAACTGCCGATGAATTAGAAAATAAGGCCTGGCATTTACTGCCCTTTAATATCTACGAGTATCCCATTTACTTAAATGAAATATCTCTACCAATAGGAAAGCAGATATCTAATCACAAATTGTGCGGAATAATTACGTGGGCGTCTTTGTCAAATAATGTGAACGTGTATTATATTTCAAGAGTAAAAAAAAAATTGTTTTCTAAGATTTGCTCAAGCAGAAGTACAACACAGAACAGAGAAAGATCGATATGTCAAACCACTAGTTCTCTCGGTTGTTTGAAGACGATCCGTGAGCGCAGAATTAAGATTTGTTTGTTTGTTTTAAATTTCGCGCAAAGCTACACAGGGGCAATCTGCGTTAGCCGTCCCTAATTTAGCAGTGCAACTCTTGGGCTACTCTTTTACCAACTAATAGTTGGTTTGACCGTCACTTTATAACTCCCGTATGGTTGAAAGAGCGAGCATGTTGATGTGATGGGGATTAAAACCCTCAACCCTCAGATTACGATTCGAGCGCCACCTGGCCATAGGACCAATCAAGAAATAGCAGCACGTAGAAGTTCTGCCCCTGCATACAATTGGTTTCTCTAATCCTATAAATCAAGCACGATTTTTAGCACACTTTAACTAAAAAAAGGGTATTCGTTTGTTTATTTGTTTATTTTCAAACTTCGCGCAGAACCACACAAAGGGCTAATTGCATATAGCTGTTTATTAATTTGATTAGTCACCAGCACCCACAGCGCCTGTTCATGGGCTATTCTTGGCTGAAAGAATAACGCGATTTTACAGTCGTTCTTATAATGCACCCATGGTACCTAATTGCGTAGTGCATTTTATAGGTAATGGGACACGAACCATAAACTCTTGGATTCAGAGAAATACTAACACTTAGGCCACTGTGAAGTTTATTTGTAGTCAACCACAAGGCTACACGATGGACTGTCTGTGCACTGCCTAACCCGGGCATTAGAACCTGGCTTCTAGTGATTTAAGTCCGCATACATATCGCTGTGCCGCTAAAGAAGCCACTTTCAAAAAATATTTGTGTGTTTAGCTTATAGCAAAGCCACATTAGGCTATCTGCTGAGTCCACCGAGGGGAATCGAATCCATGATTTTAGCATTGTAAATCCGTAGACTTACCACTGGACTTGATAAATTATAAAATTTAATTTCAGATATGAGACTAAATTAAAAGCGACAGTAACAAACAGTAACGTGACTTCTTTGGTACATCTTCTGGTCAACTGTAGATACATGACTTCTTTGGTACATCTTCTGGTCAACTGTAGATACATGACTTCTTTGGTACATCTTGTGGCCATCTGTAGATACACGACTTCTTTGGTACGTCTTGTGGCCATCTGTAGATACATGGCTTCTTTGGTACGTCTTGTGGCCATCTGTAGATACATGACTTCTTTGGTACATCTTGCCATCTGTAGATACATGACTTCTTTGGTACATCTTGCCATCTGTAGATACATGACTTCTTTGGTACATCTTGTGGCCAACTGCAGATACATGACTTCTTTGGTACATCTTCTGGTCAACTGCAGATACATGACGTCTTTGGTACATCTTCTGGTCAACTGCAGATACATGACGTCTTTGGTACATCTTCTGGTCAACTTCAGATACATGACTTCTTTGGTACATCTTCTGGTCAACTTCAGATACATGACTTCTTTGGTACATCTTCTGGTCAACTTCAGATACATGACTTCTTTGGTACATTTTGTGGCCATCTGTAGATACATGACTTCTTTGGTACATTTTGTGGCCATCAGTAGATACATGACTTCTTTGGTACATCTTGTGGCCAACTGTAGATACATGACTTCTTTGGTACATTTTGTGGCCATCTGTAGATACATGACTTCTTTGGTACATTTTGTGGCCATCTGTAGATACATGACTTCTTTGGTACATTTTGTGGCCATCTGTAGATACATGACTTCTTTCTCATTTCTTCTGTGAAGAGCAGACTCTTTTAAATGATGGCCTTGACGAGTTCAAAGTTCGTTGTTAAGGATGCCACATAAAGGGTACAGTATTCTTCCACCAATGGTCTTTTCCTCGGACCATACAGAAATTTATCTGTTTGTCCTCTTCATTTACAACTGAGATTTCTTCTCGATAATTTCAGTTGAACGTGCTCAAGATAAGACATAAAAATATTTTACCGCCTTATTAGTTTCTTACTCTAACTGAGGATTTCAACCTGGTACGTATGAAGCCCTCTATATGGGTCAATCATTTCTTCTTGAAAATATATTTTTCTGCCTTATCATGTGACTCATTTCAGTTGATATCACATGCACGTGATGCTTTGTGTCAAAGCCACCCATGTATACAACGTGTTTCAAAAACGCGGAAACTGGCGCACAAACGAGGGAAGACATATAGCTGTTTCTTTATAATTTTTCCATTTATTGTCAAGATACTCGTCAATTCCGCCTGTCAGCATCTTCCTTTAGCATTGCAACTCAACAAGCATCTAAGCAGATGCCATTAATTTCCGTGTCTTTCATCTTCTTACGAATTTTCCATTCTCAAATTCCCCCGAATGTCTGGAATAATTTCTATCAAAGACATCGTTTTATCTACTTATGCAACAAATGCCCTTGACGCTTGACTGCTACAGTAACAAAACCACTTGATATACTAATTAGATCACGTGATTAGGCACACGTTACTTGTGTTAACTACAATACGTGTGTTACGTTAATTCGTTCACGTGTGGACTAGAAGAGATACTGTCTTAAGTAAGAGAAATGTTAATTAAAAGACGTGCTATTCGAGCGACCATTTTTTATGTTAACTAAAGATTACGTAACGCCTAATTTGCTGCAAGAGCAGCCGTTTGAATGTTATTTGATCAAAAAGATTGATTGATCAGATTTTAGTCCATTTGTATCGAGTATAGAAATGAATAAAACCCCTATAACGAGAGCGCTTTGGAAAGCACTCAGATTATAAGGTTTTTACTGATTTCTATAAAGACTTGATGAACTTACGTATGTACATAGTATACATACGTTTGTATTATCTCATGAACCAACGTTTTGTGTGTGTGTGTATATATGTGTCTTCAAAACTCGTAACGATTTACCAATACTGTAATACGTTAAGTTGCTATTCAAACGAAGACACCATCACGAATATTTTGTTTTCACCAGCTTATTGAATATTCTTCTGATATCGACAACGTGTTTCTTTAAAAGACGTCTTAGGCTTTGAAAAAATAATTAACGAGTAAAACAGAAGACTCGCTGCTGGTAAACTAAAACCTACATCTCTGTGTCTCAGTTTAGTACCGTTCTCATAAGAGAATAGCGTTGACAGTTTGACTTAATGACAGAAACAATTAAATATTTGTTACAAAAACAGATAATTCTACATTAATTAGGATAACAGAAACTTTTAAAACAAGTATTAAAGGAAATATGGACAAATAAAGGAAATCTTACTTATAGAGGAAGTATTATTATATTAAGGGAAATATGGACAAATAAAGGAAATCTTACTTATAGAGGAAGTATTATTATATTAAGGGAAATATGGACAAATAAAGGAAATATTACTTTTTGAAAAAGTATTATTATATTAAGGAAAATATGGACAAATAAAGGAAATCTTACTTATAGAGGAAGTATTATTATGTTAAAGGAAATATGGACAAATAAAGGAAATCTTACTTATAGAGGAAGTATTATTATATTAAAGGAAATTTGGACAAATAAAAGAAATGTAACTTATAGAGGAAGTATTATTATATCAAAGGAAATATGGACAAATAAAGGAAATCTTACTTATAGAGGAAGTATATTTATATTAAAAAAATATCGACAAATAAAGGATATCTTACATACAGAGGAAGTATTATTATATTTAAGGAAATATAGATAAATAAAGGAAATCTTACTTATAGAAGAAATATTATTATATTTATGGAAATATGGACCAATAAAGGAAATTTTACTTATAGAGGAAGTATATTTATCTTAAAGGAAATATGGACAAATAAAGAAAATCTTTCTTATAGAGGAAGTATTATTATATTAAAAAATATGGACAAATCAAGGAAATTTTATTATAGAGGAAGTATTATTATATTAAAGGAAATATGGACAAATAAAGGAAATCTTACTAAAAGAAGAAGTATTATTATATTAAAGGAAATATGGACAAACAAAGAAAATCTTACTTATAGATGAAGTATTATTATATTAAAGAAAATATAAACAAATAAAGGAATTCTTACTTAGAGAGGAAGTATCATTATATTAAAGAAAATATAAACAAATAAAGGAATTCTTACTTAGAGAGGAAGTATTATTATATTAAAGAAAATATGGACAAATGAAGGAAATTTTAATTATAGAGGAAGTATTATTATATTAAAGGAAATATGGACAAAGAAAGGATATCTTACTTATAGAGGAAGTATTATTATATTAAAGGAAATATGGACAAATAAGGGAAATCTTACTAAGAGAAGAAGTATTATTATATTAAAGGAAATATGGACAAATAAGGGAAATCTTACTTATAGAAGAAGTATTATTATATTAAAGAAAAAATAAACAAATAAAGAAAATTTTACTTATAGAGGAAGTATATTTATATTAAAGGAAATATGGACAAATAAAGGAAATCTTCCTTACAGAGGAAATATTATTATATTTAAGGAAATATAGATAAATAAAGAAAATTTTACTTACAGATGAAGTATTATTATGTTTTAGGAAATATGGACAAAGAAAGGAAATTTTTCTTATAGAGGAAGTATATTTATATTAAAGGAAATATAGACAACTAAAGGAAATCTTACTTACAGAGGAAGTATTATTATATTAAAAAATATATATAAAAAAAGGAAATCTTACTGATACAGGAAGTATATTTATATTAAAAAAATATGGACAAATAAAGGAAATCTTACTTATACAGGAAGTATATTTATATTAAAAAATATGGACAAATAAAAGAAATCTTACTTATAGAAGAAGTATTATTATATTTAAGGAAATATAGAAAAATAAAGGAAATTTTACTTATAGAGGAAGTATTATTATATTTATGGAAATATGGACAAATAAAGGAAATCTTACTTATAGAGGAAGTATTATTATATTAAAGAAAATATAAACAAATAAAGGAATTCTTACTTATAGAGGAAGTATCATTATATTAAAGGAAATATGGACAAATAAGGAAAATCTTACTTATAGAGGAAGTATTATTATATTAAAGGAAATATGGACAAATAAAGAAAATCTACCTTATAGAGGAAGTATTATTATATTAAAAAATATGGACCAATAAAGGAAATCTTACTTATAGAGGAAGTATTTGTATATTAAAAGAAATATGGACAAATAAAGGAAATTTTAATTGTAGAGGAAGTATTATTATATTAAAGGAAATACGGACAAATAAAGGAAATCTTTCTTATAGAGGAAATATTATTATATTAAAGGAAATATGGACAAATAAAGGAAATCTTACTTATAGAGGAAGTATTATTATATTAAAGAAAATATAAACAAATAAATGAAATCTTACTCATAGAGGAAGTATTGTTATATTAAAGGAAATTTGGACAAATAAAAGAAATGTTACTTATAGAGGAAGTATTATTATATTAAAGGAAATATGGTCAAATAAAGGAAATCTTACTTATAGAGGAAGTATTATTATATTAAAGAAAAAATAAACAAATAAAGAAAATTTTACTTATAGAGGAAGTATATTTATATTGAAGGAAATATGGACAAATAAAGGAAATCTTACTTACAGGGGAAGTATTATTATATTAAAAAATATAAACAAATAAAGAAAATCTTACTTATAGAGGAAGTATTATTATATTTAAGGAAATATAGATAAATAAAGAAAATTTTACATACAGACGAAGTATTATTATATTTATGGAAATATGGACAAAGAAAGGAAATTTTACTTATAGAGGAAGTATTATTATATTTATGGAAATATGGCCAAATAAAGGAAATTTTACTTATAGAGGAAGTATACTTATATTAAAGGAAATATAGACAAATAAAGGAAATCTTACTTACAGAGGAAGTATTATTATATTAAAGGAAATATGGACAAATAAATGAAATCTTACTTATAGAGGAAATATTATTATATTAAAAATATATAAACAAATAAAGGAAATCTTACTTATAGAGGAAGTATTATTATATTAAAGGAAATTTGGACAAATAAAAGAAATCTTACTTATAGAGGAAGTATAATTATGTTAAAGGAAATATGGACAAATAAAGGAAATCTTAGTTATAGAGGAAGTATTATCAAATTAAAAAATATAAACAAATAAAGGACATCTTACTTAGAGAAGAAGTATTATTATATTAAAGGAAATATGGACAAATAAAGGAAATCTTACTTATAGAGGAAGTATTATTATATTAAAGGAAATTTGGACAAATAAAAGACATGTTACTTATAGAGGAAGTATTATTATATTAAAGGAAATATAGATAAATAAAGGAAATTTTACTTATAGAGGAAGTATTATTATATTTATGGAAATATGGACAAATAAAGGAAATCTTTCTTATAGAGGAAATATTATTATATTAAAGGAAATATGGACAAATAAAGGAAATCTTACTTATAGAGGAAGTATTATTATATTAAAGAAAATATAAACAAATAAATGAAATCTTACTCATAGAGGAAGTATTGTTATATTAAAGGAAATTTGGACAAATAAAAGAAATGTTACTTATAGAGGAAGTATTATTATATTAAAGGAAATATGGTCAAATAAAGGAAATCTTACTTATAGAGGAAGTATTATTATATTAAAGAAAAAATAAACAAATAAAGAAAATTTTACTTATAGAGAAAGTATATTTATATTGAAGGAAATATGGACAAATAAAGGAAATCTTACTCACAGGGGAAGTATTATTATATTAAAAAATATAAACAAATAAAGAAAATCTTACTTATAGAGGAAGTATTATTATATTTAAGGAAATATAGATAAATAAAGAAAATTTTACTTACAGACGAAGTATTATTATATTTATGGAAATATGGACAAAGAAAGGAAATTTTACTTATAGAGGAAGTATTATTATATTTATGGAAATATGGACAAATAAAGGAAATCTTACTTATAGAAGAAGTATTATTATATTAAAGAAAAAATAAACAAATAAAGAAAATTTTACTTATAGAGGAAGTATATTTATATTAAAGGAAATATGGACAAATAAAGGAAATCGTACTTACAGAGGAAATATTATTATATTTAAGGAAATATAGATAAATAAAGAAAATTTTACTTACAGATGAAGTATTATTATGTTTTAGGAAATATGGACAAAGAAAGGAAATTTTTCTTATAGAGGAAGTATATTTATATTAAAGGAAATATAGACAACTAAAGGAAATCTTACTTACAGAGGAAGTATTATTATATTAAAAAATATATATAAAAAAAGGAAATCTTACTGATACAGGAAGTATATTTATATTAAAAAAATATGGACAAATAAAGGAAATCTTACTTATACAGGAAGTATATTTATATTAAAAAATATAGACAAATAAAAGAAATCTTACTTATAGAAGAAGTATTATTATATTTAAGGAAATATAGAAAAAAAAAGGAAATTTTACTTATAGAGGAAGTATTATTATATTTATGGAAATATGGACAAATAAAGGAAATCTTACTTATAGAGGAAGTATTATTATATTAAAGAAAATATAAACAAATAAAGGAATTCTTACTTATAGAGGAAGTATCATTATATTAAAGGAAATATGGACAAATAAGGAAAATCTTACTTATAGAGGAAGTATTATTATATTAAAGGAAATATGGTCAAATAAAGGAAATCTTACTTATAGAGGAAGTATTATTATATTAAAGAAAAAATAAACAAATAAAGAAAATTTTACTTATAGAGGAAGTATATTTATATTGAAGGAAATATGGACAAATAAAGGAAATCTTACTTACAGGGGAAGTATTATTATATTAAAAAATATAAACAAATAAAGAAAATCTACCTTATAGAGGAAGTATTATTATATTAAAAAATATGGACCAATAAAGGAAATCTTACTTATAGAGGAAGTATTTGTATATTAAAAGAAATATGGACAAATAAAGGAAATTTTAATTGTAGAGGAAGTATTATTATATTAAAGGAAATATGGACAAATAAAGGAAATCTTTCTTATAGAGGAAATATTATTATATTAAAGGAAATATGGACAAATAAAGGAAATCTTACTTATAGAGGAAGTATTATTATATTAAAGAAAATATAAACAAATAAATGAAATCTTACTTATAGAGGAAGTATTATTATATTAAAGGAAATTTGGACAAATAAAAGAAATGTTACTTATAGAGGAAGTATTATTATATTAAAGGAAATATGGACAAATAAAGGAAATCTTACTTATAGAGGAAGTATTATTATATTAAAGAAAAATAAACAAATAAAGAAAATTTTACTTATAGAGGAAGTATATTTATATTGAAGGAAATATGGACAAATAAAGGAAATCTTACTTACAGGGGAAGTATTATTATATTAAAAAATATAAACAAATAAAGAAAATCTTACTTATAGAGGAAGTATTATTATATTTAAGGAAATATAGATAAATAAAGAAAATTTTACATACAGAGGAAGTATTATTATATTTATGGAAATATGGACAAATAAAGGAAATTTTACTTATAGAGGAAGTATTATTATATTTATGGAAATATGGACAAATAAAGGAAATTTTACTTATAGAGGAAGTATACTTATATTAAAGGAAATATAGACAAATAAAGGAAATCTTACTTACAGAGGAAATATTATTATATTAAAGGAAATATGGACAAATAAATGAAATCTTACTTATAGAGGAAATATTATTATATTAAAAATATATAAACAAATAAAGGAAATCTTACTTATAGAGGAAGTATTATTATATTAAAGGAAATATTAAGAAATAAAAGAAATCTTCCTTACAGAGGAAGTATTATTATATTAAAGGAAAATTGGACAAATAAAGGAAATTTTATCATATAGGAAATATTATTATATTAAAAAAATATAAACAAAAAAGGAAATCTTGCTGATAGAGGAAGTGTTATTATATTAAAGGAAATATGGACAAATAATGGAAATCTTACTTAGAGAGGAAGTATTATTATATTAAAGAAAAAATAAACAAATAAAGAAAATTTTACTTATAGAGGAAGTATATTTATATTAAAGGAAATATGGACAAATAAAGGAAATCTTACTTACAGAGGAAGTATTATTATATTTAAGGAAATATAGATCAATAAAGAAAATTTTACTTACAGACGAAGTATTATTATGTTTTAGGTAATATGGACAAAGAAAGGAAATTTTACTTATAGAAGAAGTATTATTATATTTATGGAAATATGGACAAATAAAGGAAATTTTTCCTATAGAGGAAGTATATTTATATTAAAGGAAATATAGACAACTAATGGAAATCTTACTTACAGAGGAAGTATTATTATATTAAAAAATATAAATAAAAAAAGGAAATCTTACTGACACAGGAAGTATATTTATATTAAAAAAATATGGACAAATAAAGGAAAAATTACTTATACAGGAAGTATATTTATATTAAAAAATATGGACAAATAAAGGAAATCTTACTTATAGAAGAAGTATTATTATATTTAAGGAAATATAGAAAAATAAAGGAAATTTTAATTATAGAGGAAGTATTATTATATTTATGGAAATATGGACAAATAAAGGAAATCTTACTTATAGAGGAAGCATTATTATATTTATGGAAATATGGACAAATAAAGGAAATTTTACTTATAGAAGTAGTATATTTATATTAAAGGAAATATGGACAAAGAAAGGAAATCTTACATACAGAGGAAGTATTATTATATTAAAAAAATATAATCAAATAAAGGAAATCTTACTTATAGAGGAAGTATAATTATGTTAAAGGAAATATGGACAAATAAAGGAAATCTTAGTTATTAAGGAAGTATTATCAAATTAAAAAATATAAACAAATAAAGGACATCTTACTTAGAGAAGAAGTATTATTATATTAAAGGAAATATGGACAAATAGAGGAAGTCTTACTTACAGAAGAATTATTATATTAAAGAAAATATAAACAAATAAAGGAAATCTTACTTATAGAGGAAGTATTATTATATTAAAGGAAATTTGGACAAATAAAAGACATGTTACTTATAGAGGAAGTATTATTATATTAAAGGAAATATAGATAAATAAAGGAAATTTTACTTATAGAGGAAGTATTATTATATTTATGGAAATATGGACAAATAAATGAAATCTTACTTATAGAGGAAGTATTATTATATTAAAGGTAATATGGACAAACAAAGGAAATCTTACTTATAGAGGAAATATTATTATATTAAAAAAGATATAAACAAATAAAAGAAATCTTACTTATAGAGGAAGTATTATTATATTAAAGGAAATTTGGACAAATAAAAGACATATTACTTATAGAGGAAGTATTATTATATTAAAGGAAATATGGACAAATAAAAAAAATCTTACTTATAGAGGAAATATTATTATATTAAAAAAGATATAAACAAATAAAGGAAATCTTACTTATAGAGGAAGTATTGTTATATTAAAGGAAATTTGGACAAATAAAAGACATGTTACTTAGAGAGGAAGTATTATTAAATTAAAAAAATATGGACCAATAAAGAAAATCTTACCTATAAAGGAAGTATTTGTATATTTAAGGAAATATAGATAAATAAAGAAAATTTTACTTATAGAGGAAGTATTATTATATTAAAGGAAATTTGGACAAATAAAAGAAATCTTACTTATAGAGGAAGTATTATTATATTAAAGGAAATATGGACAAATAAAGGAAATCTTACTTATAGAGGAAGTATTATTATATTAAAAAAATATAAACAAATAAAGGAAATCTTACTTAGAGAAGAAGTATTATTATATTAAAGGAAATATGGACAAATAAAGAAAATCTTTCTGATAGAGGAAGTATCAATATATTAAAGGAATTATGAACAAATAAGGGAAATCTTACTTATAGAGGAAGTATTAATATATTAAAGGAAATATGGTCAAATAAAGGAAATCTTTCTTACAGAGAAAGTATTATTATATTAAAGAAAATATAAACAAATAAAGGAAATCTTACTTATAGAAAAGTATTATTATATTAAAGGAAATATGGACAAATAAAAAAAATCTTGCCAATAGAGGAAGTATTATTATATTAAAGGAAAATTGGACAAATGAAGGAAATTTTACTTATAGAGGAAGTATTATTATATTAAAGGAAATATGAACAAATAAGTGAAATCTTACTTATAGAGAAAGTATTATGAAATGAAAAGAATATAAACAAATAAAGGAAATCTTACTTAGATAGGAAGTATTATTATATTAAAGGTAATATGGACAAACAAAGGAAATCTTATTATAAGGGAAGTATTATTATATTAAAGGAAATTTGGACAAATAAAAGAAATGTTACTTATAGAGGAAGTATTATTATATTAAAGGAAATATGGACAAATAAAAGAAATCTTACTTATAGAGGAAGTATTATTATATTAAAAAAATATAAACAAATAAAGGAAATCTTACTTATAGAGGAAGTATTATTATATTTAAGGAAATATAGATCAATAAAGGAAATCTTACTAATAGAGGAAGTATTATTATATTAAAGGAAATATGGACAAATAAAGGAAATCTTACTTATAGAGGTAGTATTATTATATTAAAGAAAATATAAACAAATAAAGGAAATCTTACTTATAGAGGAAGTATTATTATATTAAAGGAAATATGGACAAATAAATGAAATCTTACTTAGAGAAAAAGTATTATTATATTAAAGAAAATATTAACAAATAAAAGAAATCTTCCTTACAGAGGAAGTATTATTATATTAAAGAAAATATAAACAAATAAAGGAAATCTTACTTATAGAGGAAGTATTATTATATTAAAGGAAATATGGACAAATAAATGAAATCTTACTTAGAGAGAGTATTATTATATTAAAGAAAATATTAACAAATAAAAGAAATCTTACTTATAGAGGAAGTATTATTATATTAAAGGAAAATTGGACAAATAAAGGAAATTTTATCATATAGGAAATATTATTATATTAAAAAAATATAAACAAAAAAGGAAATCTTGCTGATAGAGGAAGTGTTATTATATTAAAGGAAATATGGACAAATAATGGAAATCTTACTTAGAGAGGAAGTATTATTATATTAAAGGAAATATGGACAAATAAAGGAAGTCTTACTTATAGAAGAAGTATTATTATATTAAAGAAAAAATAAACAAATAAAGAAAATTTTACTTATAGAGGAAGTATATTTATATTAAAGGAAATATGGACAAATAAAGGAAATCTTAGTTACAGAGGAAGTATTATTATATTTAAGGAAATATAGATAAATAAAGAAAATTTTACTTACAGACGAAGTATTATTATGTTTTAGGAAATATGGACAAAGAAAGGAAATTTTACTTATAGAAGAAGTATTATTATATTTATGGAAATATGGACAAATAAAGGAAATTTTTCTTATAGAGGAAGTATATTTATATTAAAGGAAATATAGACAACTAATGGAAATCTTACTTACAGAGGAAGTATTATTATATTAAAAAATATAAATAAAAAAAGGAAATCTTACTGATACAGGAAGTATATTTATATTAAAAAAATATGGACAAATAAAGGAAAATTTACTTATACAGGAAGTATATTTATATTAAAAAAATATGGACAAATAAAGGAAATCTTACTTATAAAAGAAGTATTATTATATTAAAGAAAATATGGACAAATAAAGGAAATCTTACCTATAAAGGAAGTATTTGTATATTAAAGGAAATATGGACAAATAAAGGAAATCTTACTTATAGAGGAAGTATATTTATATTAAAAAATATGGACAAATAAAGGAAATCTTACTTATAAAAGAAGTATTATTATATTAAAGAAAATATGGACAAATAAAGGAAATCTTTCTTATAGAGTAAATATTATTATATTAAAGGAAATATGGACAAATAAAGGAAATCTTACTCATAGAGGAAGTATTATTATATTAAAGGAAATATGAACAAATAAATGAAATCTTACTTATATAGGAAATATTATTATATTAAAAATATATAAACAAATAAAGGAAATCTTACTCATAGAGGAAGTATTATTATATTAAAGGAAATTTGGACAAATAAAAGAAATGTTACTTATAGAGGAAGTATTATTATATTAAAGAAAATATAAATAAATAAATAAAATCTTACTCATAGAGGAAGTATTATTATATTAAAGGAAATATGGCCAAACAAAGGAAATCTTACTTATAGAGGAATTATTATTATATTAAAGAAAATATAAAGAAATAAAGAAAATCTTTCTGATAGAGGAAGTATCAATATATTAAAGGAATTATGAACAAATAAGGGAAATCTAACTCATAAAGGAAGTATTAATATATTAAAGGAAATTTGGACAAATAAAAGAAATGTTACTTATAGAGGAAGTATTACTATATTAACGAAAATATAAACAAACAAAGGAAATCTTACTTATAGAGAAAGTATTATTATATTAAAGAAAATATAAACAAATAAATAAAATCTTACTTCTAGAGGAAGTATTATTATATTTAAGGAAATATAGATCAATAAAGGAAATCTTACTAATAGAGGAAGTATTATTATATTAAAGGAAATATGGACAAATAAAGGAAATCTTACTCATAGAGGAAGTATTATTATATTAAAGGAAAAATGGACAAATAAATGAAATCTTACTTATAGAGGAAATATTATTATATTAAAAATATATAAACAAATAAAGGAAATCTTACTTATAGAGAAAGTATTATTATATTAAAGAAAATATAAACAAATAAATAAAATCTAACTTATAGAGGAAGTATTATTATATTAAAGGAAATTTGGACAAATAAAAGAAATCTTACTTATAGAGGAAGTATTATTATATTAACGAAAATATAAACAAACAAAGGAAATCTTACTTATAGAGAAAGTATTATTATATTAAAGAAAATATAAACAAATAAATAAAATCTTACTTATAGAGGAAGTATTAATAGATTAAAGGAAATATGGACAAATAAAGGAAATTTTACTTAAAGAGGAAGTATGTTTACATTAAAGGAAATTGGACAAATAAAGGAAATCTTACTTATAGAGGAAGTATTATTATATAAAAGGAAATTTGGACAAATAAAATAAATGTAACTTATAGAGGAAGTATTATTATATCAAAGGAAATAATGACAAATAAGGAAAATCTTACTTATAGAGGAAGAATATTTATATTAAAAAAATATCGACAAATAATGGAAATCTTACGTATAGAAGAAGTATTATTATATTAAAGGTAATATGGAAAAAAAAGGGAAATCTTACTTATAGAGGAAGTATTATTATATTAAAGAAAATATGGACAAATAAAGAAAATCTTACTTAGAGATGAAGTATTATTATATTAAAGGAAATTTGGACAAATAAAGGAAGTCTTAGTTATAGAAGAAGTATTATTATATTAAAGAAAATATAAACAAATAAAGGAAATCTTACTTATAGAGGAAATATTATTATATTAAAGGAAATATGGACAAATAAAGGAAATCTTACTCATAGAGGAAGTATTATTATATTAAAGGAAATATGGACAAATAAATGAAATCTTACTTATAGAGGACATATTATTATATTAAAAATATATAAACAAATAAAGGAAATCTTACTTATAGAGGAAGTATTATTATATCAAAGGAAATTTGGACAAATAAAAGAAATGTTACTTATAGAGGAAGTAATACTATATTAAAGGAAATTTGGACAAATAAAAGAAATGTTACTTATAGAAGAAGTATTAATATATTAAAGAAAATATAAACAAATAAAGGAAATCTTACTTATAGAGGAAGTATTATTATATTACAGGAAATATGGACAAATAAGGAAATCTTACTTGGAGAGAAAGTATTATTATATTAAAAGAAATATTGACAAATAAAGGAAATCTTCCTTACAGAAAAAGTATTATTATATTAAAGAAAATATAAACAAATAAAAGAAATCTTACTTATAGAGGAAGTATTATTATATTAAAGGAAATATGGACAAATAAATGAAATCTTACTTAGAGAGAAAGTATTATTATATTAAAGAAAATATTAACAAAAAAAAGAAATCTTCCTTACAGAGGAAGTATTATTATATTAAAGGAAAATTGGACAAATAAAGGAAATTTTATCATATAGGAAATATTATTATATTAAAAAAATATAAACAAAAAAGGAAATCTTGCTGATAGAGGAAGTGTTATTATATTAAAGGAAATATGGACAAATAATGGAAATCTTACTTAGAGAGGAAGTATTATTATATTAAAGGAAATATGGACAAATAAAGGAAATCTTACTTATAGAGGAAGTATTATTATATTAAAGAAAATATAAACAAATAAAGGAAATCTTACTTATAGAGGAAGTATTATTATATTAAAGGAAATATGGACAAATAAATGAAATCTTACTTAGAGAGAAAGTATTATTATATTAAAGAAAATATTAACAAATAAAAGAAATCTTCCTTACAGAGGAAGTATTATTATATTAAAGAAAATATAAACAAATAAAGGAAATCTTACTTATAGAGGAAGTATTATTATATTAAAGGAAATATGGACAAATAAATGAAATCTTACTTAGAGAGAAAGTATTATTATATTAAAGAAAATATTAACAAATAAAAGAAATCTTCCTTACAGAGGAAGTATTATTATATTAAAGGAAAATTGGACAAATAAAGGAAATTTTATCATATAGGAAATATTATTATATTAAAAAAATATAAACAAAAAAGGAAATCTTGCTGATAGAGGAAGTGTTATTATATTAAAGGAAATATGGACAAATAATGGAAATCTTACTTAGAGAGGAAGTATTATTATATAAAAGAAAATATGGACAAATAAAGGAAGTCTTACTTATAGAAGAAGTATTATTATATTAAAGAAAAAATAAACAAATAAAGAAAATTTTACTTATAGAGGAAGTATATTTATATTAAAGGAAATATGGACAAATAAAGGAAATCTTAGTTACAGAGGAAGTATTATTATATTTAAGGAAATATAGATAAATAAAGAAAATTTTACTTACAGACGAAGTATTATTATGTTTTAGGAAATATGGACAAAGAAAGGAAATTTTACTTATAGAAGAAGTATTATTATATTTATGGAAATATGGACAAATAAAGGAAATTTTTCTTATAGAGGAAGTATATTTATATTAAAGGAAATATAGACAAATAAAGGAAATCTTACTTATAGAGGAAGTATTATTATATTAAAAAAATATAAAAAAAAAGGAAATCTTACTGATACAGGAAGTATATTTATATTAAAAAAATATGGACAAATAAAGGAAAATTTACTGATACAGGAAGTATATTTATATTAAAAAAATATGGACAAATAAAGGAAATCTTACTTATAAAAGAAGTATTATTATATTAAAGAAAATATGGACAAATGAAGGAAATCTTACTTATATAGGAAATATTATTATATTAAAAATATATAAACAAATAAAGGAAATCTTACTCATAGAGGAAGTATTATTATATTAAAGGAAATTTGGACAAATAAAAGAAATGTTACTTATAGAGGAAGTATTATTATATTAAAGAAAATATAAATAAATAAATAAAATCTTACTCATAGAGGAAGTATTATTATATTAAAGGAAATATGGCCAAACAAAGGAAATCTTACTTATAGAGGAATTATTATTATATTAAAGAAAATATAAAGAAATAAAGAAAATCTTTCTGATAGAGGAAGTATCAATATATTAAAGGAATTATGAACAAATAAGGGAAATCTAACTCATAAAGGAAGTATTAATATATTAAAGGAAATTTGGACAAATAAAAGAAATGTTACTTATAGAGGAAGTATTACTATATTAACGAAAATATAAACAAACAAAGGAAATCTTACTTATAGAGAAAGTATTATTATATTAAAGAAAATATAAACAAATAAATAAAATCTTACTTCTAGAGGAAGTATTATTATATTTAAGGAAATATAGATCAATAAAGGAAATCTTACTAATAGAGGAAGTATTATTATATTAAAGGAAATATGGACAAATAAAGGAAATCTTACTCATAGAGGAAGTATTATTATATTAAAGGAAATATGGACAAATAAATGAAATCTTACTTATAGAGGAAATATTATTATATTAAAAATATATAAACAAATAAAGGAAATCTTACTTATAGAGAAAGTATTATTATATTAAAGAAAATATAAACAAATAAATAAAATCTAACTTATAGAGGAAGTATTATTATATTAAAGGAAATTTGGACAAATAAAAGAAATGTTACTTATAGAGGAAGTATTACTATATTAACGAAAATATAAACAAACAAAGGAAATCTTACTTATAGAGAAAGTATTATTATATTAAAGAAAATATAAACAAATAAATAAAATCTTACTTATAGAGGAAGTATTAATAGATTAAAGGAAATATGGACAAATAAAGGAAATTTTACTTAAAGAGGAAGTATGTTTACATTAAAGGAAATTGGACAAATAAAGGAAATCTTACTTATAGAGGAAGTATTATTATATAAAAGGAAATTTGGACAAATAAAATAAATGTAACTTATAGAGGAAGTATTATTATATCAAAGGAAATATTGACAAATAAGGAAAATCTTACTTATAGAGGAAGAATATTTATATTAAAAAAATATCGACAAATAATGGAAATCTTACGTATAGAAGAAGTATTATTATATTAAAGGTAATATGGAAAAAAAAGGGAAATCTTACTTATAGAGGAAGTATTATTATATTAAAGAAAATATGGTTAAATAAAGAAAATCTTACTTAGAGATGAAGTATTATTATATTAAAGGAAATTTGGACAAATAAAGGAAGTCTTAGTTATAGAAGAAGTATTATTATATTAAAGAAAATATAAACAAATAAAGGAAATCTTACTTATAGAGGAAATATTATTATATTAAAGGAAATATGGACAAATAAAGGAAATCTTACTCATAGAGGAAGTATTATTATATTAAAGGAAATATGGACAAATAAATGAAATCTTACTTATAGAGGACATATTATTATATTAAAAATATATAAACAAATAAAGGAAATCTTACTTATAGAGGAAGTATTATTATATCAAAGGAAATTTGGACAAATAAAAGAAATGTTACTTATAGAAGAAGTATTAATATATTAAAGAAAATATAAACAAATAAAGGAAATCTTACTTACAGAGGAAATATTATTATATTATAAAAGATGTAAACAAATAAAGGAAATCTTACTTATAGAGGAAGTATTATTATATTACAGGAAATATGGACAAATAAGGAAATCTTACTTAGAGAGAAAGTATTATTATATTAAAAGAAATATTGACAAATAAAGGAAATCTTCCTTACAGAGGAAGTATTATTATATTAAAGAAAATATAAACAAATAAAAGAAATCTTACTTATAGAGGAAGTATTATTATATTAAAGGAAATATGGACAAATAAATGAAATCTTACTTAGAGAAAGTATTATTATATTAAAGAAAATATTAACAAATAAAAGAAATCTTCCTTACAGAGGAAGTATTATTATATTAAAGGAAAATTGGACAAATAAAGGAAATTTTATCATATAGGAAATATTATTATATTAAAAAAATATAAACAAAAAAGGAAATCTTGCTGATAGAGGAAGTGTTATTATATTAAAGGAAATATGGACAAATAATGGAAATCTTACTTAGAGAGGAAGTATTATTATATTAAAGGAAATATGGACAAATAAAGGAAATCTTACTTATAGAGGAAGTATTATTATATTAAAGAAAATATAAACAAATAAAGGAAATCTTACTTATAGAGGAAGTATTATTATATTAAAGGAAATATGGACAAATAAATGAAATCTTACTTATAGAGAAAGTATTATTATATTAAAGAAAATATTAACAAATAAAAGAAATCTTACTTATAGAGGAAGTATTATTATATTAAAGAAAATATAAACAAATAAAGGAAATCTTACTTATAGAGGAAGTATTATTATATTAAAGGAAATATGGACAAATAAATGAAATCTTACTTAGAGAGAAAGTATTATTATATTAAAGAAAATATTAACAAATAAAAGAAATCTTCCTTACAGAGGAAGTATTATTATATTAAAGGAAAATGGACAAATAAAGGAAATTTTATCATATAGGAAATATTATTATATTAAAAAAATATAAACAAAAAAAGGAAATCTTACTTATAGAGGAAGTATTATTATATTAAAGGAAATATGGACAAATAAAGGAAATCTTACTTATAGAGGAAGTATTATTATATAAAAGGAAATATGGACAAATAAAGGAAATCTTACTTATAGAAGAAGTATTATTATATTAAAGAAAAATATAAACAAATAAAGAAAATCTTACTTATAGAGGAAGTATATTTATATTAAAGGAAATATGGACAAATAAAGGAAATCTTACTTATAGAGGAAGTATTATTATATTTAAGGAAATATAGATAAATAAAGAAAATTTTACTTATAGAGGAAGTATTATTATATTTTAGGAAATATGGACAAAGAAAGGAAATTTTACTTATAGAAGGAAGTATTATTATATTTAAGGAAATATGGACAAATAAAGGAAATTTTACTTATAGAGGAAGTATATTTATATTAAAGGAAATATGGACAAATAAAGGAAATCTTACTTATAGAGGAAGTATTATTATATTAAAAAAATATAAATAAAAAAAGGAAATCTTACTGATAGAGGAAGTATATTATATTAAAAAAAATATATGGACAAATAAAGGAAAATTTACTTATAGAGGAAGTATATTATATTAAAAAAATATGGACAAATAAAGGAAATCTTACTTATAGAAGAAGTATTATTATATTAAAGAAAATATGGACAAATAAAGGAAATCTTACTTATAGAGGAAGTATTATTATATTAAAGGAAATATGGACAAATAAAGGAAATCTTACTTATAGAGAAAGTATTATTATATTAAAAAAAATATGGACAAATAAAGGAAATCTTACTTATAGAAGAAGTATTATTATATTAAAGAAAATATGGACAAATAAAGGAAATCTTTCTTATAGAGGAAATATTATTATATTAAAGGAAATATGGACAAATAAAGGAAATCTTACTTATAGAGGAAGTATTATTATATTAAAGGAAATATGGACAAATAAATGAAATCTTACTTATAGAGGAAATATTATTATATTAAAAAATATATAAACAAATAAAGGAAATCTTACTCATAGAGGAAGTATTATTATATTAAAGGAAATTTGGACAAATAAAAGAAATGTTACTTATAGAGGAAGTATTATTATATTAAAGAAAATATAAACAAATAAAGGAAATATTACTTATAGAGGAAGTATTATTATATTAAAGGAAATATGGACAAACAAAGGAAATCTTACTTATAGAGGAATTATTATTATATTAAAGAAAATATAAACAAATAAAGAAAATCTTACTTATAGAGGAAGTATTATTATATTAAAGGAATTATGAACAAATAAAGGAAATCTAACTTATAAAGGAAGTATTATTATATTAAAGGAAATATGGACAAATAAAAGAAATCTTACTTATAGAGGAAGTATTATTATATTAAAGAAAATATAAACAAATAAAGGAAATCTTACTTATAGAGAAAGTATTATTATATTAAAGAAAATATAAACAAATAAAAAAAATCTTACTTATAGAGGAAGTATTATTATATTTAAGGAAATATAGACAAATAAAGGAAATCTTACTTATAGAGGAAGTATTATTATATTAAAGGAAATATGGACAAATAAAGGAAATCTTACTTATAGAGGAAGTATTATTATATTAAAGAAAAATGGACAAATAAAGGAAATCTTACTTATAGAGGAAATATTATTATATTAAAAAATATATAAACAAATAAAGGAAATCTTACTTATAGAGAAAGTATTATTATATTAAAGAAAATATAAACAAATAAATAAAATCTTACTTATAGAGGAAGTATTATTATATTAAAGGAAATATGGACAAATAAAAGAAATCTTACTTATAGAGGAAGTATTATTATATTAAAGAAAATATAAACAAACAAAGGAAATCTTACTTATAGAGAAAGTATTATTATATTAAAGAAAATATAAACAAATAAATAAAATCTTACTTATAGAGGAAGTATTATTATATTAAAGGAAATATGGACAAATAAAGGAAATTTTACTTAAGAGGAAGTATTATTATATTAAAGGAAATTGGACAAATAAAGGAAATCTTACTTATAGAGGAAGTATTATTATATAAAAGGAAATTTGGACAAATAAAATAAAT
This sequence comes from Tachypleus tridentatus, assembly GCF_004210375.1. NCBI lineage: Eukaryota > Metazoa > Arthropoda > Merostomata > Xiphosura > Limulidae > Tachypleus > Tachypleus tridentatus. The sequence continues at coordinate 177,815,131 of NC_134831.1, forward strand.
CTAACTTATAGAGGAAGTATTATTATATTAAAGGAAATATTGACAAATAAGGAAAATCTTACTTATAGAGGAAGAATATTTATATTAAAAAAAATATGGACAAATAAAGGAAATCTTACTTATAGAAGAAGTATTATTATATTAAAGGTAATATGGAAAAAAAAAGGAAATCTTACTTATAGAGGAAGTATTATTATATTAAAGAAAATATGGACAAATAAAGAAAATCTTACTTAGAGATGAAGTATTATTATATTAAAGGAAATTTGGACAAATAAAGGAAATCTTACTTATAGAAGAAGTATTATTATATTAAAGAAAATATAAACAAATAAAGGAAATCTTACTTATAGAGGAAATATTATTATATTAAAGGAAATATGGACAAATAAAGGAAATCTTACTTATAGAGGAAGTATTATTATATTAAAGGAAATATGGACAAATAAAGGAAATCTTACTTATAGAGGAATATTATTATATTAAAAAATATATAAACAAATAAAGGAAATCTTACTTATAGAGGAAGTATTATTATATCAAAGGAAATTTGGACAAATAAAAGAAATGTTACTTATAGAGGAAGTAATACAATATTAAAGGAAATTTGGACAAATAAAAGAAATGTTACTTATAGAAGAAGTATTAATATATTAAAGAAAATATAAACAAATAAAGGAAATCTTACTTACAGAGGAAATATTATTATATTATAAAAGATGTAAACAAATAAAGGAAATCTTACTTATAGAGGAAGTATTATTATATTACAGGAAATATGGACAAATAAGGAAATCTTACTTAGAGAGAAAGTATTATTATATTAAAAGAAATATTGACAAATAAAGGAAATCTTTTAAGTAGAGGAAGTATTATTATATTAAAAGAAAATTGGAAAAATAAGGAAATTTTACTTATAGAGGAAGTATTATTATATAAAGGAAAATTGGACAAATAAAGGAAATTTTACTTATATAAGAAGTATTATTATATTAAAGGAAACATGAACAAATAAAGGAAATCTTACTGATAGAGGAAGTATTATTATATTAAAAAAATATAAACAAATAAAGGAAATCTTACTTATAGAGGAAGTATTATTATATTAAAGATAATATGGACAAACCAAGGAAATCTTACTTATAGAGGAAGTGTTATTATATTAGAGGAAATATGGACAAATAAGGGAAATCTTACTTAGAGAGGAAGTATTATTATATTAAAGGAAATATGGATAAATAAAGGAAATCTTACTTATAGAGGAAGTATTATTATATTAAAAGAAATATTGACAAATAAAGGAAATCTTTTAAGTAGAGGAAGTATTATTATATTAAAAGAAAATTGGAAAAATAAGGAAATTTTACTTATAGAGGAAGTATTATTAAATTAAAAGAAATATGGACAAACAAAGGAAATCTTAATTATAGAGGAAGTATTATTAAATTAAAGAAAATATAAACAAATAAAGAAAATCTTACTTATAGAGAAAGTATTATTATATTAAAGATAATATGGACAAACCAAGGAAATCTTACTTATAGAGGAAGTATTATTATATTAAAAAATATAAACAAATAAAGGAAATCTTACTTATAAAGGAAGTATTATTATATTAAAGGAAATATGGACAAATAAAGGAAATCTTACTTATTGAGGAAGTATTATTATATTAAAGAAAATATAAAGAAATAAAAGAAATCTTACTTATAATGGAAATATTAGTGTATTAAAAAAATTTGGACAAATAAAGGAAATGTTATTTATAGAGGAAGTATTATTATATTAAAGGAGATATGGACAAATAAAGGAAATCTTACTTATAGAGGAAGTATTATTATATTAAAGGAAATATGGACAAATAAATGAAAACTTACTTAGAGAGAAAGAATTATTATATTAAAGAAAATATAAACAAATAAAGGAAATCTTCTTTACAAAGGAAGTATTATTATATTAAAGGAAAATTGGACAAATAAAGGCTATTTTACTGATATAGGAAGTATTATTATATTAAAATATATAAACAAATAAAGGAAATCTTACTGATAGAGGAAGTGTTATTATATTAAAGGAAATATGGACAAATAAGGGAAATCTTACTTCGAGAGGAAGTATTATTATGTTAAATGAAATATGGACAAATAAAGGAAATCTTACTTATAGAAGAAGTGTTATTATATTAAAGGAAATGTGGACAAATAAGGGAAATCTTACTTAGAGAGGAAGTATAATTATATTAAACGAAATATGGATAAATAAAGGAAATCTTACTTATAGAGGAAGTATTATTATATTAAAGGAAATATGGACAAACAAAGGAAATCTTACCTATAGAGGAAATATTATTATATTAAAAAAGATATAAACAAATAAAAGAAATCTTACTTATAGAGGAAGTATATTATATTAAAGGAAATTTGGACAAATAAAAGACATGTTACTTATAGAGGAAGTATTATTATATTAAAGGAAATATGGACAAATAAATGAAATCTTACTTATAAAAGAAGTATTATTATATTAAAGGAAATATGGACAAATAAAGGAAATCTTTCTTATAGAGGAAATATCATTATATTAAAGGAAATATGGACAAATAAAAAAATCTTTCTTATAGAGTAAATATTATTATATTAAAGGAAATATGGACAAATAAACGAAATCTTACTCATAGAGGAAGTATTATTATATTAAATGAAATATGGACAAATAAATGAAATCTTACTTATAGAGGAAATATTATTATATTAAAAATATATAAACAAATAAAGTAAATCTTACTTATAGAGGAAGTATTATTATATTAAAGGAAATTTGGACAAATAAAGGAAATCTTACATACAAAGGAAGTATTATTATATTTAAGGAAATATAGATAAATAAAGGAAATCTTACTTATAGAGGAAGTATTATTATATTTATGGAAATATGGACAAATAAAGGAAATTTTACTTATAGAGGAAGTATATTTATATTAAAGGAAATATGGACAAATAAAGGAAATCTTACTTATAGAGGAAGTATTATTATATTAAAGGAAATATGGACAAATAAAGGAAATCTTACTTACAGAGAAAGTATTATTATATTAAAGAAAATATAAACAAATAAAGGAAATCTTACTTATAGAGGAAGTATTATTATATTAAAGGTAAATTGGACAAATGAAGGAAATTTTACTTATAGAGGAAGTATTATTATATTAAAGGAAATATGAACAAATAAATGAAATCTTACTTATAGAGGAAGTATTATCAAATTAAAAAAATATAAAGAAATAAAAGAAATCTTACTTAGATAGGAAGTATTATTATATTAAAGGTAATATGGACAAACAAAGGAAATCTTACTTATAGGGGAAGTATTATTATATTAAAGGAAATTTGGACAAATAAAAGAAATGTTACTTATAGAGGAAGTATTATTATATTAAAGGAAATTTGGACAAATAAAAGAATCTTACTTATAGAGGAAGTATTATTATATTAAAAAAATATAAACTAATAAAGGAAATCTTACTTATAGAGGAAGTATTATTATATTTAAGGAAATATAGATAAATAAAGGAAATCTTACTTATAGACGATGTATTATTATATTTATGGAAATATGGACAAATAAAGTGAAATCTTACTTATAGAGGAAGTATTATTATATTAAAAAAATATGGACAAAAAAGAAAATCTTACCTATAGAAGAAGTATTATTATACTAAAGGTAATATGGACAAACAGAGGAAATCTTACTTATAGAGGAAGTATTATTATATTAAAGAAAATATGGACAAATAAAGAAAATCTTACTTAGAGATGAAGTATTATTATATTAAAGGAAATTTGGACAAATAAAGGAAGTCTTACTTATAGAAGAAGTATTATTATATTAAAGAAAATATAAACAAATAAAGGAAATCTTACTTATAGAGGAAATATTATTATATTAAAGGAAATATGGACAAATAAAGAAATCTTACTCATAGAGGAAGTATTATTATATTAAAGGAATTATGGACAAATAAATGAAATCTTACTTATAGAGGACATATTATTATATTAAAAATATATAAACAAATAATGGAAATCTTACTTATAGAGGAAGTATTATTATATTAAAGGAAATTTGGACAAATAAAAGAAATGTTACTTATAGAGGAAGTATTATTATATGAAAAAAAATATAAACAAATAAAGAAAATCTTTCTGATAGAGGAAATATGATTATATTAAAGGAATTATGAACAAATAAGGTAAATCTAACTCATAGAGGAAGTATTATTATATTAAAGGAAATATGGAAAAATAAAGGAAATCTTTCTTATAGAGGAAACATTATTATATTAAAGGAAATATGGACAAATAAAGGAAATCTTACTCATAGAGGAAGTATTATTATATTAAAGGAAATATGGACAAATAAAGGAAATCTTACTTAGAGAGGAAGTATTATTATATTAAAGGAAATTTGGACAAAAAAAAGAAATGTAACTTATAGAGGAAGTATTATTATATCAAAGGAAATATTGACAAATAAAGGAAATCTTACTTATAGAGGAAGTATTATTATATTAAAGGAAATTTTGAAAATAAAAGAAATGTTACTTATAGAGGAAGTATATTTATATTAAAAAAATATGGACAAATAAAGGAAATCTTAATTATAGAAGAAGTATTACTATATTAAAGGAAATATGGACAAATAAAGGAAATCTTTGTGATAGAGGAAATATTATTATATTAAAGGAAATATGGACAAATAAAGGAAATCTCACTGATAGAGGAAGTATTATTATATTAAAGGAAATATGGCCAAACAAAGGAAATCTTACTTATAGAAGAAGTATTATTATACAAAAGGAAATATGGACAAATAAAGGAAATCTTACTTATTGAGGAAATATTATTATATTAAAGAAAATATAAAGAAATAAAGGAAATCTTCTTTATAATGGAAGTATTAGTATAATAAAAAAAATTTGGACAAATAAAGGAAATGTTATTTATAGAGGAAGTATTATTATATTAAAGGAGATATGGACAAATAAAGGAAATCTTATTTATAGAGGAAGTATTATTATATTAAAGGAAATATGGAAAAATAAATGAAATCTTCCTTAGAGAGAAAGAATTATTATATTAAAAAAAATAAAGGAAATCTTACTTACAGAGGAAGTATTAGTATATTAAAGGAAAATTGGACAAATAAAGGCTATTTTACTGATATAGGAAGTATTATTATATTAAAAAAATATAAACAAATAAAGGAAATCTTACTTATAGAGGAAGTATTATTATATTAAAGGAAATATGGACAAATAAAGGAAATCTTACTTATAGAGGAAGTATTATTATATTAAAGGAAATATGGACAAATAAAGGAAATCTTACTTAGAGAGGAAGTACTTTTATATCAAAGAAAATATAAACAAATAAAGGAAATCTTACTTATAAAGGAAGTATTATTATTTTAAAGGAAATTTGGACAAAAAAAATTTTACTTATAGAGAAAGTATTATTATATTAAAGGAAATATGGACAAATAAATGAAATCTTACTTATAGAGGAAGTATAATAATGTTAAAGGAAATATAGACAAATAAAGGAAATCTTACTGATAGAGGAAGTATTATTATATTAAAGGTAATATGGACAAATAAATGAAATCTTACTTAGAGAGAAAGAATTATTATATTAAAGAAAATATAAACAAATAAAGGAAATCTTCTTTAGAGAGGAAGTATTATTATATTAAAGGAAAATTGGACAAATAAAGGCTATTTTACTGATATAGGAAGTATTATTATATTAAAATATATAAACAAATAAAGGAAATCTTACTGATAGAGGAAGTGTTATTATATTAAAGGAAATATGGACAAATAAGGGAAATCTTACTTCGAGAGGAAGTATTATTATGTTAAATGAAATATGGACAAATAAAGGAAATCTTACTTATAGAGGAAGTGTTATTATATTAAAGGAAATGTGGACAAATAAGGGAAATCTTACATAGAGAGAAAGTATTATTATATCAAAGAAAATATAAACAAATAAAAAATCTTACTTATAAAGGAAGTATTATTATTTTAAAGGAAATTTGGACAAAAAAAATTTTACTTATAGAGAAAGTATTATTATATTAAAGGAAATATGGACAAATAAATGAAATCTTACTTATAAAGGAAGTATAATTATATTAAAGGAAATATGGACAAATAAAGGAAATCTTACTTATAGAGGAAGTATTATTATATTAAAGGAAATATGGACAAATAAAGGAAATCTTACTTATAGAGGAAGTATTATTATATTAAAGGAAATATGGACAAACAAAGGAAATCTTACTTATTAAGGAAGTATTATTATATTAAAGAAAATATAAACAAATAAAAAAATCTTACTTATAGAGGAAGTATTATTATATTAAAGGTAATATGCATAAACAAAGGAAATCTTACTTATAAAGGAAGCATTATTATATTAAAGGAAATTTGGACAAATAAAGAAATTTTGAGTTATAGAGGAAGTATTATTATATTAAAAAAATATCGACAAATAAAGGAAATCTTACTTATAGAAGAAGTATTATTATACTTAAGGAAATATGGACAAATAAAGGAAATCTTACTTATAGAGGAAGTATCATTATATTAAAGGAAATATGGACAAACAAGGTAAATCTTACATATAGAGGAAGTATTATTATATTACAGGAAATATGGACAAATAAAGGAAATCTTACTTAGAGAGAAAGTATTATTATATTAAAGAAAATATAAACAAATAAAAAATCTTACTTATAGAGGAAGTATTATTATATTAAAGGAAAATTGGACAAATAAAGGAAATTTTACTTATATAGGAAGTATTATTATATTAAAGGAAATATGAACAAATAAAGGAAATCTTACTGATAGAGAAAGTATTATTATATTAAAAAATATAAACAAATAAAGGAAATCTTACTTATAGAGGAAGTATTATTATATTAAAGATAATATGGACAAACCAAGGAAATCTTACTTATAGAGGAAGTGTTATTATATTAGAGGAAATATGGACAAATAAGGGAAATCTTAGTTAGAGAGGAAGTATTATTATATTAAAGGAAATATGGATAAATAAAGGAAATCTTACTTATAGAGGAAGTATTATTATATTAAAAGAAATATTGACAAATAAAGGAAATCTTTTTAGTAGAGGAAGTATTATTATATTAAAAGAAAATTGGAAAAATAAGGAAATTTTACTTATAGAGGAAGTATTATGAAATTAAAAGAAATATGGACAAACAAAGGAAATCTTAATTATAGAGGAAGTATTATTATATTAAAGAAAATATAAACAAATAAAGAAAATCTTACTTATAGAGGAAGTATTATTATATTAAAGATAATATGGACAAACCAAGGAAATCTTACTTATAGAGGAAGTATTATTATATTAAAAATATAAACAAATAAAGGAAATCTTACTTATAAAGGAAGTATTATTATATTAAAGGAAATTTGGACAAATAAAGGAAATCTTACTTATAGAAGAAGTATTATTATACAAAAGGAAATATGGACAAATAAAGGAAATCTTACTTATAATGGAAATATTAGTGTATTAAAAAAATTTGGACAAATAAAGGAAATGTTATTTATAGAGGAAGTATTATTATATTAAAGGAGATATGGACAAATAAAGGAAATCTTACTTATAGAGGAAGTATTATTATATTAAAGGAAATATGGACAAATAAATGAAATCTTACTTAGAGAGAAAGAATTATTATATTAAAGAAAATATAAACAAATAAAGGAAATCTTCTTTAGAGAGGAAGTATTATTATATTAAAATATATAAACAAATAAAGGAAATCTTACTGATAGAGGAAGTATTATTATATTAAAGGAAATATGGACAAATAAAGGAAATCTTACTTATAGAGGAAGTATTATATTAAAGGAAATATGGACAAATAAAGGAAATCTTACTTATAGAGGAAGTGATATTATATTAAAGGAAATGTGGACAAATAAGGAAAATCTTACTTAGAGAGGAAGTATAATTATATTAAACGAAATATGGATAAATAAAGGAAATCTTACTTATAGAGGAAGTATTATTATATTAAAGGAAATATGGACAAATAAAGAAATCTTACTTATAGAGGAATATTATTATATTAAAAAAAATATAAACAAATAAAAGAAATCTTACTTATAGAGGAAGTATATTATATTAAAGGAAATTTGGACAAATAAATGAAATCTTACTCATAGAGGAAGTATTATTATATTAAAGAAATATGGACAAATAAAGGAAATCTTACTTATAGAGGAAGTATTATTATATTAAAAATATATAAACAAATAAAGGAAATCTTACTTATAGAGGAAGTATTATTATATTAAAGGAAATTTGGACAAATAAAAGAAATGTTACTTATAGAGGAAGTATTATTATATTAAAGGAAATTTGGACAAATAAAAGAAATGTTACTTATAGAGGAAGTATTATTATATTAAAGGAAATATGGACAAATAAAAGAAATCTTACTTATAGAGGAAGTATTATTATATTAACGAAAATATAAACAAACAAAGGAAATCTTACTTATAGAGGAAGTATTATTATATTAAAGAAAATATAAACAAATAAATAAAATCTTACTTATAGAGGAAGTATTAATATATTAAAGGAAATATGGACAAATAAAGGAAATCTTACTTAAAGAGGAAGTATTATTATATTAAAGAAAATATGGACAAATAAAGGAAATCTTACTTATAGAGGAAGTATTATTATATTAAAGGAAATATGGACAAATAAAGGAAATCTTACTTATAGAGGAAGTATTATTATATTAAAGGAAATATGGACAATAAAGGAAATCTTACTTATAGAGGAAGTATTATTATATTAAAGGAAATATGGACAAATAAAAGAAATTTTACTTATAGAGGAAGTATGTTTATCTCAAAGGAAATATGGACAAATAAAGGAAATCTTACTTACAGAGGGAGTATTATTATATTAAAAAAATATAAACAAATAAAGGAAATCTTACTTATAGAGGAAGTATATTTATATTAAAAAAATATGGACAAATAAAGGAAATCTTACTTATAGAAGAAGTATTATTATATTAAAGGAAATATGGACAAATAAAGGAAATCTTTCTGTAAGAGGAAATATTATTATATTAAAGGAAATATGGACAAATAAAGGAAATCTTACTTAGAGATAAAGTATTATTATATTAGCGAAAATATAAACAAATAAAGGAAATCTTACTTATAGAGGAAGTATTATTATATTAAAGGTAAATTGGACAAATGAAAAAAATTTTACTTATAGAGGAAGTATTATTTTATTAAAGGAAATATGAACAAATACATGAAATCTTACTTATAGAGGAAGTATTATCAAATTAAAAAAATATAAACAAATAGAGGAAATCTTACTTAGATAGGAAGTATTATTATATTAAAGGAAATATAAACAAATAAAGGAAATCTTACTTAGATAAGAAGTATTATTATATTAAAGTAAATTTGGACAAATAAAAGAAATGTTACTTATAGAGGAAGTATTATTATATTAAAGGAAATATGGACAAATAAAGGAAATCTTACTTATAGAGGAAGTATTATTATATTAAAGGAAATATGGACAAATAAAGGAAATCTTACTTATAGAGGAAGTATTATTATATTAAAAAAATAAAACAAATAAAGGAAATCTTACTTATAGAGGAAGTATTATTATATTAAAGGAGATATGGACAAATAAAGGAAATCTTACTTATGGAGGAAGTATTATTATATTAAAGGAAATATGGACAAATAAATGAAATCTTACTTAGAGAGAAAGAATTATTATATTAAAGAAAATATAAACAAATAAAGGAAATCTTACTTTATAGAGGAAGTATTATTATATTAAAGGAAAATGGACAAATAAAAAGGAAATCTTACTTATATAGGAAGTATTATTATATTAAAAAATATAAACAAATAAAGGAAATCTTACTTATAGAGGAAGTATTATTATATTAAAGGAAATATGGACAAATAAGGAAATCTTACTTATAGAGGAAGTATTATTATATTAAAGGAAATATGGACAAATAAAGGAAATCTTACTTATAGAGGAAGTATTATTATATTAAAGGAAATATGGACAAATAAAGAAATCTTACTTAGAGAAGTATTATTATATTAAAGGAAATATGGACAAATAAAGGAAATCTTACTTATAGAGGAAGTATTATTATATTAAAGGAAATATGGACAAATAAAGGAAATCTTACTTATAGAGGAATAATTATATTAAAAAAGATATAAACAAATAAAAGAAATCTTACTTATAGAGGAAGTATATTATATTAAAGGAAATATGGACAAATAAAAGAAATCTTACTTATAGAGGAAGTATTATTATATTAAAGGAAATATGGACAAATAAAAAAATCTTACTTATAGAGAAGAAGTATTATTATATTAAAAAAAATATAAACAAATAAAGGAAATCTTACTTATAGAGGAAGTATTATTATATTAAAGGAAATATAAGACAAATAAAGGAAATCTTACTTATAGAGGAAGTATTATTATATTAAAGGAAATATGGACAAATAAAGGAAATCTTACTTATAGAGGAAGTATTATTATATTTATGGAAATATGGACAAAGAAAGGAAATTTTACTTATAGAGGAAGTATTATTATATTAAAAAAATATGGACAAATAAAGGAAATCTTACTTATAGAGGAAGTATATTTATATTAAAAAATATGGACAAATAAAGGAAATCTTACTTATAGAGGAAGTATTATTATATTAAAGGAAATATGGACAAATAAAGGAAATCTTACTTATAGAGAAGTATTATTATATTAAAGGAAATATGGACAAATAAAGGAAATCTTACTTATAGAGGAATTATATTAAAAATATATAAACAATATAAAAAACAAATCTTACTTATAGAGGAAGTATTATTATATTAAAGGAAATATGGACAAATAAAAGAAATCTTACTTATAGAGGAAGTATTATTATATTAAAGGAAATATGGACAAATAAAAAGAAATCTTACTTATAGAGGAAGTATTATTATATTAAAGGAAATATGGACAAATAAAAAGAAATCTTACTTATAGAGGAAGTATTATTATATTAAAGAAAATATAAACAAATAAAGGAAATCTTACTTATAGAGGAAGTATTATTATATTAAAAGAAAATATGGACAAATAAAGGAAATCTTACTTATAGAGGAAGTATTATTATATTAAAGGAAATATGGACAAATAAAAGGAAATCTTACTTATAGAGGAAGTATTATTATATTAAAGGAAATATGGACAAATAAAGGAAATCTTACTTATAGAGGAAGTATTATTATATTAAAGGAAAATATGGACAAATAAAGGAAATCTTACTTATAGAGGAAGTATTATTATATTAAAGGAAATATGGACAAATAAAAGGAAATCTTACTTTATAGAGGAAGTATTATTATATTAAAGGAAATATGGACAAATAAAAGAAATCTTACTTATAGAGGAAGCATTATTATATTAAAGGAAATATGGACAAATAAAGGAATCCACTTATAGAGGAAGTATTATTATATTAAAAAAATATAAACAAATAAAGGAAATCTAATTTATAGAGGAAGTATTATTATATTAAAAAAATATGGACAAATAAAGGAAATCTTACTTATAGAGGAAGTATTATTATATTAAAGGAAATATGGACAAATATTACTTTATAGAGGAAGTATTATTATATTAAAGAAATATGGACAAATAAAGGAAATCTTACTTATAGAGGAAGTATTATTATATTAAAGGAAATATGGACAAATAAAGGAAATCTTACTTATAGATAGAAGTATTATTATATTAAAGAAAATATGGACAAATAAAGGAAATCTTACTTATAGAGGAAGTATTATTATATTAAAAGGAAATATGGACAAATAAAGGAAATCTTACTTATAGAGGAAGTTTATTATATTATTAAAGGAAATTTGGACAAATTAAAGGAAATCTTACTTATAGAGGAATATATTATTATATTAAAAGGAAATATGTACAAATAAATGGAAATCTTACTTATAGAGGAAGTATTATTATATTAAAAAAAATATAAACAAATAAAAGAAATCTTACTTATAGAAAAAGTATTATTATATTAAAGTAAATTGGACAAATAAAGGAAATCTTACTTATAGAGGAAGTATTATTATATTAAAGGAAAT